>NC_133788.1:22421739-22525870 GCF_003597395.2 Chelonoidis abingdonii
GGGGGGGGGGGGGAGCCGGGCCCCAGCTCCGGGGGAGAGAAGGAGCCGGGCCTGGGGGGTAATGCATTTGGGGGGAGCCGGGCCCCAGCCCCGGGGGGGATCCATGCCCCGGGAGTAATGCACGGTGGGAAGCCAGGCCCCAGCTCCGGAGGAGGGAAGGAGCCGGGCCCCGGGGGATCCATACCCCGGGAGTAATGCACAGTGGGGAGCCAGGCTCCGGAGGAGGGGAGGAGGAGCCAGACCCGGGCGGGATCCATGCCCCGGGGGTACTGTACGGTGGGGAGCCAGGCCCCAGCTCCGGGGGAGAGAAGGAGCCGGGCCCGGGGGTATCCATGCCCCAGGAGTAATGCACGGTGGGGAGCCAGGCCTTAGCCCAGGGCAGGGAAGGAGCCATGCTCCGGCCGGCGGAGTTTTGCACCGTGGAACTGATCGGAGCGTGGGCTGCCTGCAAAGCTCAGCTGCCGGGGAAAGTTTGTCCCGCTCCCAAGGCAGCAGTTTTAAGCCTTCGAGAGAGGCGGCCCAGTGGCTGGACCGGGAACAGCAGCCGGAGGGGATTTTCGCTTGTTTGTTCCCCTGGCTCTTTAACATGCTGCTAAATCCAAGCCAGCCTCAGCAGGCAGGAGACCCGGCTCGAGGAGAGAGATTCCTGCAGGGGGAAGGGAAAATCTACTCCTCATTAGCTGAATTTCTTCATCAGGCTCAGCCTGTGTCACTTCCCGGCTGGAGGAGACTCTGTGTTCTCACAGTATCTGCCCTTCCAGGAACTGCGCTGATGAAACACGTGCCCAGGAGCGCAGAGATGGGTTTAATCATGTGGTGCTGGGAAGGTGCTTGGTCAGAAATGTTGTTTGTCTTTGGAAGAGCAGGACAGCTGCCTGGGTGTGGGGGGAGAATTCTTCACTTGCCTTTTGGATAGGGACTTGGGCAGTTTGCAAGGAAATACACCGTTTTGTCTTAATGGCTTTTTTCTTTTAAGGATCTTTTCTGGTTATTAATTCAGACTGCCCCTTTAATGTCAGGCCAGTAATCCAGGCAGCGGGGAGTCTACACCATGGCCAAGCTTTTCACAAGTGACATTGAATAGCTGTGTTTTTGGTGCCCAACTTGAGATTCCCTCAAGTGCCTGAATTTTTCAAGGTGAGTGTTCAGCCTTTTCTGAAAATCAGATTCTTTATAACATGGACACCCACAATCACTAGTCACTGGTGAAAATCTTTGCCTGTATCAGCAGAGGCTTTAGAAAGGAGTTGTCCTCGTAAAGTCCGAGACTGAAACTCCCATAGTACTTCGGGCTTGGGTATCAGATATCGGGGGAATGCTATGAAAATAGCCACAGAGGATCTTGTCAGCAAATTAGCCTTTTCATTTCTGCCTTGTTCCATACTTTACTAGACTGCAACAATTTACTAGCCTCCGATTTCAGCTTTCTATAAACTTTCTTCTCCCCAGGCTCTGAGAGGAGTGTGTTCTCTTATAAAGTGTGCGCTGAGGAGCGGGAGGAGGGATTGCTTTCTTCTATTGCCAGGCATTAGCTGCTATTCTGTTTTCTGCAAGGATGCCCTGGAAACATGAAACTTTGGGATAAACTCTTAGTTGCATGCAGATAGGACAGGCTCTTACTTGGTTAATGCTAGGAGTCCATCAGCATGCGTGAGGTTAAGGGAATGCATGGCACCACTGTGACATGCTGTGGTTTTGGTAAATGTTTGGTTGTCCTCCTGTTTCTGTTCCAAATCTTCTTCCATCTGTAGTCAGTGTCCTGTCTCCTTTCTGTTCAGGATAATGGACAATTGATGCAACAAAAAGTGGAGTGGCACTCTCCAAAACTCTGCTTTCCAATGGCTAGCAACTTGTGTGATTAGTAGTAGTTGATGGGGGGGATCCTGAACTGTCAACCCTTGCACCTGCTGTCCTCCTCTCTGCAGATCCCCTCCACTCTTTTTCAAATGCATAAGCTGGAGTCTAGCTTGCATACTGCCCTAAGCAGCAAGACTTGTCCATTGCAGCAGTAAATGGTGCTATGGTTTGAGTCCTGGGTGGATAGGGATTACAAGTCACTACCAATTTTGGCCAGCTTCAAACTGAAAGGCTCCACGTCCTATTGCTAAGCTTCTTGAATAACCAGTCCCTCCAGCAGTGCACATTGATTTAAATACACCTACAAATAAGCATATTCATTTCTAAATAATTGTGGCTTTGGGGGAGTTTGGTAGCAAGGGAGGATCAAGTCTCAAGGTAAACACTGGTAGTGGTATCATCATGCCTGGTGGTTCTTCCAACAAATCAGCTTCTGTTTTATCTTCTGAATAGACCAAGACAAGCTTGAGAATAGTTAGGTAAAATGCTAGCATGCAGCCAGCTGCTGCAGCGTTCCTGTTGTGAAGAGCTTCCCCCAGAAATCTGGACATTTTAGCTTGATGCATGTTCTCTCAGATTTGTCATAAAATTGGTTACTGGCCACTGTTGCATCTTCCTTGTGTTTAAGACTAAACAATTGGTGCTACGTATTTGTTAGCCTCATCTGTTTAACGAGGTCCCTCTAAGCCTTCCATCCTTGACCTGACATGTTTGTAATTATTCTGTTTAATTGATCACTTTGCCTGTAAACATCACAGCTTTCCCATTTGTGCCTGTGAGTGTGGGGATCTGACAGTGTTCCCAAGGTCTCTGTAAATAGAAATCAAAATGTGTCTGCGCTGGGGGATCTGAGGCATCAAATGGGTTGGGTTTTTTGTTCTTCTGTATCAGGATAATTGCTAGTATTTGCCGAAACATTTACTTTATGATGTCTTGCTTATGTTAGGTAGCTCGGTAACAATTTCAGTGGTTATAGATGTGTTTGATTTATATACATTACTCAAATATTTAACCCACAATCTGAGACTCTTTATGGAGAGAGATGAGCACAAATGGTGCCGTGGAGAAGGAGAGCTCAACTTTTCCTGTCTCTGAGGGTCTGATAGCCCAAGGGTGCTGTGTCCAGGAGCAGCTGCAATTGTAATTTGCTTGGAAGGACCAAACTCTTTCCTTTCCTGGAGTTGGTGATAACTCAGTTATCAGGGAGCTTGTGCTGTCCTCAGCCTCCTATAAATTGAGATTAAGGGGTATTAAAGAGCCTGGGGATTAACACACTTATCTGGAACAGAGTTCTAAACTGGGGACAATGGTGTGCTTTTTGTGATTGGAGAGCAGGGAGTTTTTCAGCTGATTGTTCTTAAATTAGAATGTTTTGCTTTGCAAATCAGGAATTCAGTTCGAGATCACAGATCCTTGTACAGTTACCTGCAAAATCAGACGTCAAGGTTTGCTGCACCAAAATATTGTTCTTTGTGTGGAATGGTAAAGACAGCATGCGGATTGCTAATGCCAGTAACCTTTACATGGGTGTATTTGTAAGTAGATGCAGTTAGCTAATTGGCTGTCACTTTCAGGCATCAGCAAAAAAATGATTCCCATGTTCACGCTTTGAATTGGTGGTTTAGCCAGCAGGACTGGACCTTGAAAATATCTCATTCACAAGATTAAAATCAACATTGAAGAGAATCTACTGTTTATCAAAATACCGCCATTAAAATTGTATCTTGATTTAGGGCCAGCTGTTGCTCCTGTTGAACTCAGTGGGAGCGACATTTAGTTGTTAGCTTTTTCCTATATAAGACCTAAAATTTCAAGCAGAGATCACAACTACTATTGGAAAGATCAGAGTAGATGAGGCAGACCTGTAAATTCTCGAGAATTTGTACCAGAAGACACCTACAGTAATTTCCACTCTACTTGCCGTCTGCCCTCACTCTTTAGGATTAATCACCAGGTTTTGATATCTTATTCCATGTATTAGTCCTTGAAATATGGGTTACTCAGCCCTGAGAAGGGAGCAAACTGTCTTAAATTTTACTGCCAGGTCTCTTTCTCTGCCTTCTGTATTTTAAAGAGGAAGTCTGGTCCAGTGGTTAGGGCGTTCCCTGCTGCACCACAGACTTCCTGTGACCTTTGGCAAGTCACTTGGGGACAGATTTTCAAAGGTATTTAGATGCCTATAGATCCATCTATAACTCCCCTTGGCACTTGGGTGCTTTTGAAAATCCCATTAGGAGCCTAGCTGTACCTTTTGAAAATCTGTCCCTTTGTCTTTATGCCTCAGTTCTCCATCTGCTAAATGGGCTTAAGAGCACTCTAGCACCTCAGAGGGTCTGTGACAAAGATTAAACCTTACCTAGATACTATGGTAAGGGGGACACGAGTACTAGCTAGAGCACTGATAAAAGCATTTTACCAAAATATTTATACATATGTTGTATTTGCTATTCTGTAAACTGAGAAAGATCTTTAATGATTCCTTTATTTAACGATGGCCTGTTCCCAGTTATGGGAGCTAAACTCTCTGTATTGAAGAGACTGTGTTTCAGAATAAAAGGAGGAATGTAGAACTACCAGTTTCTCCAAATATGTTTTATGTGAGTCTTGGAATCCTTTACAGCGGTGGTTCTCAACCTATTTACCACTGTGGGCTGCGTATGCAGCTCTCTGTGATACGTGGGCCGCATCCGATGTAATATGTGCACTACCTGTATGGCCCTGAGGATGTCACATGGGCCACAGCTATGCGCTGATTGGGCTGCGGTTGAGAACCTCTGTTTTAAAGGAAGAAAGCAACTGGAAATCTCGGTAGAATTCCTTTCAGCAAAGGGTTAAAACTGGTCATGAAATGTCTTTGCTGAATTGGAAAATGGAGGATAGTGCTACCACTTAAGTTACCAGCTTCCTTTGGAGTTTGTGTAACATACAAGGGATGTTACAAGCTGTTAATAGGGCATTTAATTTTGTACACAATGTAATTAATATTCATTTTATTGACTCATTTCTCCTACCCATGCCTCACTTTAGACCTTATCCTGTGTTCATTTCTCCCCCCCCCCCCCAGATGAAACCTGATCATGCCCTTTATCTTGAAATCTAACTTGGTAGGTGTAAAGTTTGATCTTCAGTGTAATTCCTTGTGTCAGGCATGTGTACAGCCAGCAAATATGTGGATGCCACATTTACAGTATCCTGGAGGCTCTTCTGTATCTCTGCAAATGTGGAGCTCTAGTGAAGAGCTTTAGTTTAACTGGTTTTCTACCTTTGTAAATATTTTACCATTATAGTGAGAGTTGCTGACACTTGGGATTTAAAGAGGGAGCTGCAGACAAATGGAGATTGAAGGAAAGGGGAGTTCCACGTAGCCCAAATTACTACTTTCAGCTGCAGTTGATTTGAATTCCTGCTGTGAATTAAGGGTCATTTGTCATTTTGACTGCTTGAAACCCCAAAATAGACTGGTTAGATCTTTTCCCACCTGAAAAGCTCGGTAGAGACTTTTCATCAGCATTGAATATCAATATTACTTTCCTGGCATACAGCTATATGTCCTTGGATGCTTGGGCAACAGTATAATAAATGCTCTGCTCCATCCTTCATGGAAAGAAGTTGTGAACTGAGCATCGGTTCCATGCTGCTCTCTACCCAGCATCTTAGAATGATCAGCCTGTTTCTGATTATAGCAGGTGAGCTGAGTGACATTTCTTCTTTTTTCTTCCCTTTTTCGCTCATCCTAATGTGTCAAATAGTGCATGGAAAGGCCTGTCACTCCCCAGTGTTTCTCCCCCTGATACTTTTTTCTGATTACCTCACTGTGTTTGCATAGGTGTGTTTTAGCACACAGCAGAGAACTCTGTTGATCATTAACCCAGGCGGAGGATGCGTTATCCATGTCTAGCCTTCCTGCTTGGACTTCCGGTCTATTTTCCTGGAGGTGGATTGTATTTGTTTCACTGATACTGACCTAGATGAATCACTGATCTAACCCAGTATGGCCATTCTAATGTTGAGAGGCAGAAGGGGTGCCTGAAATAGGATCAAGACTTGAACAAGAAATCAGTGATCCCAGGGTAACTAATTTTCAAGCAATAAATAGTTAACTTTAAATATTTAGCTGTCCAGCCGGATTCACATTTGGAATGGCCGTGAACCATGCCAGTTACTTCTGAGATGCTGGGGTCTGTTGGGACTGCTGTGTAAATGTTCACTTCCAAGGAAAAGTTGGTTTTCTCTTAGAAGTTATCATTCCAGCTCCACTTCTCTAGAGACAAGAGCCGATCAGTAGAGCATGGCCCTTTGGGGCCAGCTCATATTAAGGCTGCCCGGTTCTGTCCAGGTATGACACCTTTTTGGACCTTTATTATAGAACCTCAGGCTAAAACAGTATTTTTTGGAAGAGATTTAAACAACTTCAGACTAATTTTGTTGAAATGCTGATTATCTGGCTGATCTGATCAGGGTCAGTTAGTTCAGAATCCTGTGTCCTAGCCTATGTAGTTATGAAAGAGTTATTGTCCCTCCATACTGACCTGACCAACCGCATGTGAACCATATTCACCTGAACTGGTTTAGAACTAGTTCAGAGGCCATTTTCCCACCTTACCAGATGTGCTAGGCATTGAGCAGAGTCAGAAATTCGGAATTGTCTGACATTCCATCTTCAACCAGATTCTTATGTAAAGTCAGCCTGCTATTCAAAGAACCCTCTTTCCACACAGACATGTTGAGTCAAGCCTGCACCCTTAACTTTGAACTTCCTTGCTTTTGTTGCCTTATTATTGTCATAACATGGTGTAATTTGTTTGCTTAAAGGCAGTTTGCCCTGTATGTGTATATACACAGGTACTGCAGCTTTCTTTCAACAATTACAGCTAACTGGGAGTAGTTGATCTTGGAATCTAATAAAAACAGTTACATCATGTAGGATTAAAAAAAACATTTTATGAGGGAGAGAAATTTTCCTGTCGTAAGCCAGTCACTAGGCAAAACGTGCTCTCTGGGCAGTTTATTCGTTGTGCTTTTACCTTTGGAGTATCTGGTGCTGGCAGCGCTGGGATGAGCTAGGAGATGGAACTGGCTGAACCACTGATCCGCTCTGGTATAGCAACACCTCTGTTCCAAAGTGGAGGTTTTATGTTAGGAATAAAGAGCAGAGGAAAGGCGTAACCAAGTACATAAAACAGTTGACTTGGTCAGGGAGTGATTGTTGGGAAGTATGTCCTATTTTGTTTGTCGTTTTACTTTAGTCAAACACATGTTACTGGGCTGAATAAATAGGTAATTGACATGAAATTCTGTCGTCCTTGTCAAGGAGATCAGACTGGATGATCTAATGATCCCATCTGACCTTAAAATCTCTGAATTTGTATTGCACCTGAGAGGTTCATACAAAGGGGGAGCAGTAAAGGGGCCCAGTCTCCAAGACCCCAGCACAGGATCTGCATGCTGTTCATTTGGAAGTTTTTGAACTCAAGAAATCAATGTTGCAGCACTTAGCAGATGGTGTGTGTGTGTGTGTGTCTATATATCTTCTCGTGAAATATGGAGGACTAACTAAGTTGGCACAGTGGTAAAAGCGCGTTTCTAGGAAATTCAGTAGCATTCTCTGAAGTAGGGCATTTGTGTCAACTAGCCATCTTGACATAAGAAAGTAATTGGTTTTGTTCTGCAAGTGTCTAAGGGCTGTGTTCTCCTACTTCAGTGCATCTTTCAGTCTAGGCAGGTACTTATCACCAGAGTATCTGAACACATGCGGCACATTCGTTTATTGGTAATGGTTATCAGCAAGTTAAGATTTGGGTTTTCTCTTGAAACTCCTCTAGTTGCCTAGTAGGCTAAACCCACAAATCATTTCTTCTTTCTCTAAGCAAATGTTTGTGTCCTTTTGAGTAGTCAGTGTTGAAAACTGTGCATTTCCATGTGTATTTTGTAATGATGGTTTAATAAGATCTGTGTTGTCCCGTCATTACATGTTTTTGATCTCTTATTTCCCCAGTAACCCTTCTCTTTTCTGTGTTTTGTTTACACTTGGCTAAAACTCAAGGCAGACATTTGTTTTTAAGTGCAAATACAGCATATCTGCCTATCCCTCTGTTTTAAAATTGTGACATGGCTTGTGGGAAGAAGACAAGTCAAATTAAGTTCAGCGCCATCTTTTTATCCGGCGCAGCCTCGGAGCATTCTGGGAGCGGGGGATTGCTAGATTGCTGTGACACCTCCAAAACCTTCTATTTACAAAGCTTCGCAGACCTTTGGGCACTCCTCAAGCTATTGTCTGTACTTAAGTGTTCAGGTGTCTTGAATGCTCCACATCAGGTCATCCTGTTGCAGACTTCTTTGTAAAATATTCTATTTAGAAACCCTTCTATGCTGTCACACACACTCTCCTGTATGTCTCTTGCTTTTTTAATATTGCAAGTTGAATAGAGCATCTTTGCTTGAGTCCATCTGAGCCTGCTGTTAATCATATGATGTCGCTGCCATCTTATTACATCATAGTTGGTTGCTGTGGAGTCAGTGGTCACACCGGAAGGCTAATCTCTGGTGGGGAATTAGCAATAGAAAATAAACTGTCTGAGGAGCAAGTGCCCGTCTTTACTACCAAGGCTCTTTGTAGGAAAAGAAATGGGAAGAGAAATATGAGGTGTATGCAGTGTATATACAAAATGATTTCTAAGTAGAACACTCTCTTTTCAGTGATCAGCTTTGTATAACCTTCCATTTTTTGCACAGCAACTGTAAATATTGCTTGCAAGGAGAGCAAACTACATGCATGCTTCAAACAGACATTCAAAAAGACATCTTTCCTTCGATCGTATCTGGCACTGTCCATGTTCACCTTGACTACGTAGCAGCTTACCAGTGCATGGATCTGAGTAGTCTGACTGTAAGACTACTTACACTGCTGGAGTTTCAAGGGGAACCAACGAGACTAAAGCCAGGTCTACACTACAAGATTAAATCGATTTTAGATACGCAATTTCAACTACGAGAATAGCGTAGCTGAAATCGAATATCTAAAATCGATTTACTCACCCGTCTTCACCGCGCGGGATCGATCCGCGCGGCTCGACATGTCGAATCCGGAAGTCCGGTCGTCTAGCTGGAGTTCCGGAATCGATCTAAGCACGCTCTGGGATCGAGATATCGCGTCCAGACCAGACGCGATATTTCGATCCCCGAGCAATCGATTTTAATGCTCCGATAGGGCGCGTAGTCTAGACATGCCCTAATTTTGGGTCAGATGGGACTGGGGTGGATCATTCTGAGTTTGCAAAAGAGAGATTCACCTTTGGCCTATCATTCTAAAAACAAAACAGTTGCACTCTGTGAAATTCAATGGGCAAGTAACAAGCAGGAGTACCTATTGTTGGCCCAGTTTTCAGGAGTGCTCAGAATTAAACTAATCCCTTCACCAGTCCCAGGCTTTAAATATCAAAATATCAAGACTGTTAAAGAATCGAGGCAATTTGCATCAGACGGCGGGGTCTGTGGAAGGAGAGGTGCGCTAAAGTTAGCAATGGATGAGGGGCAAGTTTTCACTTTGAATTGCCGAGCTCTTGGTAGCTTGGGCACAATCGCTGCATGATCGCAAGAGTAATTTCTTTAAATTTCCTCATGTCAGATTATAGAACACGTGTTGCATGGATCTCTAAGGGCTTCAAATCAATTGAATCCCTGCTTAGGAGACCTGCTCCTAAGCATACTCTGTTCCTGCTCGGTGGGGGGAGAGGCTCTCCTCAGGTCTGTAGCACACAGCTGCATCCAGTATTGTATTGATCCTTCCACCTCTAATGTGCGGTAGCCAATTTTCAAATGTTTTTCACTTAGGTCCTTATATTTCTCAAAAAGACGAAGAGCACTTAAGCCATAAGAGCTGTCAGAAGTTGCCATCTGAGCTTCATGGGGGTAAAAACATCTGGAAATATGTAAACTTCAGAGTTCTGAGCACTCTTGTAACATAACTTGCATAAGAGTGGCCATTCTGGGTCAGACCAATGGTCCATCTCCAGTGTCCTGTCTTTCTACAGTGGTCAGTTCCAGGTGTTTCAGAGGAATGAAGAGAGCAGGGCAATTATTGAGTGAGCCATCCAGTCCCAGCTTCTGGCAGTCAGGCTTAGGGACAACCAGAGAGAGCATGGAGTGGCATCTCTGACCATCTTTGCTGATAGCCATGGATGCACCTATCCTCCAGGAACCTGTTTTTGTTCTTTTTTGAATCCAGTTATAGTTTTGACTGTTACAGCATCCCCTGGCAAGGAGTTCTGCGGGTTGACTGTGCGTTGTGCAAAGAAATACTTCCTTTTGTTTGTTTTAAACCTGCTGCTTATTAATTTTATCAGGTGACTACTGGTTCTTGTGTTTTATGAAGGGAGAAATAATACAACTCTCTTCATCTTTTCCACTCATTCATGATTTTATAGACCTCTATCGTACCCCCCCCGTCATCTCTTTTCCAAGATGAACAGTCCCAGGTCTTGTCAGTTTTTCCTTATCTAGAAGCTATTCTGTACCCCTGGTCATTTTTATTTCCCTTCTCTCCACCTTTTGTTCTTTTATTTATTCATATATATATATATTGGGGGGAGGGGGGACGCACGGCTGTGGCAACTGGAACTGCACTTAGTATTCAAGATGTGGGCATACCCTGGATTTATATGGTGGCATTATAATATTTTCTATCTTATCTATCCCTTTCCTAATGGTTCCTAACATTCTAGTCACTTTTTTGACTGCTACTGCACATTGAGCAGCTGTTTTCAGAGATCTAGCCACAATGACTGCAAGATCTATCCTGAGTGGTGACAGCAAATCCTATCACTGTGTGTGTATAGTTGGGATTGTTTTTCCAATGTGTTACTTTACACATACCAGCATTGAATTTCATCTGCCATTTTGTTGCCCAGTTTTGTGAGATCCTTTTGTAGCTCTTAGTTTAGTCCAAAGTTAACAGTAATCTTGAGTAATTTTGTATTGTCTGCAAATGTTGCCACCTCACTGTTCACCTCCTTCTTCCAGTTCGTTTATGAATATGTTGAACAGAAGAGGTCCCAGTACCAATCCTTGGGGGACCCTGCTATATGAAAATTGACCATGCTTGCCATTTAACCCTTACTGATCATGAGAGGACCTTCCAATTTATCCCATGGCTGTTTAGGTTGCTTAAGAGCCTTTGATGAAGGACCTTGTCAAGGCTTTTTGAAAGTCTTACGATATGTTTTGAGTGTTTCCTGACGGAGGCCTTGTCAGCGAAGCTTTGCTGTGTTGTGGGGTTTTTTAAGCTGAGGTAGCAACTCCTAAAAATGGGTTTGTAATCAAAGTGCTGATGTGTCCTTAACTCAGTGGTCCCTAAACTGTGGGGTATGGGACCCAGGCCAGCGCCCCTGGGGGCAGAGAGGGAGCACCATGCTCCAGCCACACTTCACCCCCAGACCAGCTTCTCCTGCATCCCCATTCAACCCCAGTCGTGTTCCGCCTCCAGGCCAGATCTGCCCCCAACCCCACTCTACTCCCAGCCCTAGCTCCACTTCACCCACAGGCCAGCCCTCATCCGACCCCAGCTCAAGCTCCACCGCTGAAGAAGCCTCGGCTGTGCAGTAATGGAGCGGGGGCAGGGACAGATTCCGTTAATGGTAAGGGAGGCGTGGCTGGAAAAGTTTACCCACCACTGCCTTAACTGGAGTGTCATGGGAACTGAGGAAACGTGGTCTAGATGGAACGGTAGGTGCTCAACTGGGTGAAAAACCATACTCCGTGAGTACTTATCAATGGTTCACTGTCACACTTAATCCCAGCAAGAGCCATTCTTTAATGAAACTTGAAATACAGCAGCGATGCTTTTCACCCCTCCGTCTGTCAGCTCTGGTTTAAAGGGTGCGTGGTGAGTGATCAGTGGAAATGATTTCAGGGTTGAAGTACTCTTGGTAAGTTGATCCTGAGCCAAGAGAAAATTGGCAATATTGCTGCCAAGAAAAACTTGCCATACAGACTTGAAGGGGCGTGGGAAGCAATGCTGAATTTTCATTTTAAAACAAATCTCTGGTTCATCTCAGCCTCTGACTGGGAGGTTTACTCCCTGATTTCTGGATCCTAATGGTTATCACAGAGAGTTCATCTACACTGGGAAAACATTGCCGTGTCCAGCCACCCTAATGATGATATGGTGTCGCTGCTGCCAGCGGAGCCTGCTGCTTGTATGCAGACACTGAGTATCTAAAAAAATTCCTTCCCACCTGTCCATGCTGCATCTGGCACCATAGGACTATGCAGAGAAAATGCTTACAAACTTCTTTAGGGCAGACAGGTCCTTGGGGTGAGGACTTTGGGAACGGAAGAACCCTGCCTGCCTAATAACAACATGCTGTCGAATACAGCTTATCGTTCCCTTTTCTTTACTGCTGTTTCTACACTTGGGCAGTCCAGTGAACTCTGAAATGTCCTTTTTAATGTCCTGGCTAGTTTTTACTTTTGGATCCTGATCCAGTGCATTTTGTGTAATGGAATATTATAGGTGGGGTTGTTATACTTTGAGACAAATATTAAACTATTAGTATTTGAAAGTGAGAAATTACTGAGCAAAGACTCTCCTAAATTCACAATAAACCTGACATGTTTTTAACGAGCCTGAGAAATGCACTGCGTGAGTTGTAATGTAGTCTAGTAGGGTGAGTATAGACACATGCACCTTTTGGGGGAGCATAATGCTCTTAAAATTTCAGAGTTCGTCCCGTGCAGAGTATTGCTGCTTGACACAGAAAGGGCAGCTGTGTTGACCTAGAGAATACGAGGGAAATGCTGTCTTCCAATTTAAGGCATCAAAGTGAAGTGACATAGAGTTTTGGCTTAGGGATTTCACACACACATTGTTTTATTCAGAAAGAAAAATTTTTCTTTGTTTTGTCTTTGCTAATTAATGATAATTTCAGGGAATTGTTTTAAATCACATTAAAAGAGAAACATTTTTGCTTGAAATGTTTCCCGTCACTGTGAATCTGCTGTTGCACGAAGTGAAGTCACTCTCAGATTTGCAAAGCTGGAGCACCATCCACAACTGTGGAGATGGTGAACAAATCTGTAACATGGGGACAGGTTACAGCACCAGACCATTCAGAGGTCCTGGTGACTTCCCGTTTTGAATCAGGAGCAGCTGAGAGAAGTCTGGCAAATGACCATTCTCCCTGAAAATCTGTTTAACACCTTTTTTTAATCTACTGTAAATTAATATTGGTTATCAAACGGGCTGTTAAATTCTCAACTGACTTGTTTATGTGGGAGAGGTTGCCTCAGCACTGGGGCCAGTTGAGCCCCAGCTGGATGTGGAGAACAGCAGATGCAGTGGGGGTGTGGGAAAATAAATGTTCCAGCAGGTAAACCACTGAACAATGCAATTCCTGCTACTTCAGAATACGTGAGCCTCTTCTCCCCGCCCCATCACAGAAATGTAACTAAGCACCTGCTGCTCTTTACTGCAAGGGAAAGCCTTAATTGCAACTTTGATCACTTTGAATGGAGATGAACAGACATTTGTGTCCTGTTTACAATACTCCATGACTTCTGTTTTTAGCAGGAAGGTTCTTTGTAGGCTGTAATCTGCTATCTTCCCAGCGGCTGCGTTGCAAAATGTTGTTCCTCCAATCCGTCCCTGGTTCCCAGCAGCTCAAGCAGTTCATTCTGGGGCTCTGGCATAGCACTTCTTCAAGGTCTGCAGTAGCTTCCCTGTCCCCTAAACTTTCCCACCATTGCTGCCATCAGGTCAGTTGCACCAGCGTTAGCAATGATGGGAGCACTCGTACAGATGGGCTGCCAGGTGCCACGAACACAAGCATCATCCCATCTGTACCTGCTGAAGGGCGTCTGCATGACAGTGTTCACAGTGCTGGTGGCTGCCTGGACCTTCCCCATGCTTGAGCTCCCATTGTCAGTATACCTAGTTAAGGTGAAAGGGCGGTAACAGTTCAGACAAGGCTACCTCTACTGCATCTCGAGTCTGCACTGGCCCCAAATGCAGCTTTTACAAGATTCTCATTTAAATCTAAATCACCCAAAACCAGCATCTAACTTTACTGGGCTTTCTTCCTTGGACCCACAGCCGTATTGGTTTTCCTTGCTGCTGCCTAGCATCCTCCAGCTCGTGTCTTTTTTTAGTACTCGGTCTGGCAGCTGGAACCAAAGCCACTACCAACGCAGCACTGGTGCCCAGGCACTGAACTCTTTATTTGCGTTCCCAACAGACTGAATGTTTCACCTCTGACACAAGCAGCCGTCGTCTTGGTGATCCCCAACCTGCCTGTACCTGAGTCACACCCATTGAACGGTATCCTTTGCTGCAAGGCCAGATTTGTGTGCAGTAGGGATTATGGACTAGTGTAGATTTTAGGGAGGTGTGACTCAAGACGAGATACAAATACAGCTCTGTGCTTGCAAGAGGAGGACTGTGTGGGCTTGCTTCGCTGGTTACTCATTTCACAGGGGATGCAGCCAGTACTCTTAATTCAGGAGAGTCAGTGGTCCCAGTTCTTTTTCCGTCCTTGTGGTGTTGGGCATGCTTTGGCTAAATATAGATGGCCCTGGACTTGACTAATATGGAGAGGGACAGTATGTTGACCTCTGTGTGTCTCACTTGACTTCTGTTACAGTAATATTTAAAGCAACAGTGTCTCTTTTGTTTAAAGTTACGGGGCTCTGCTAGCCAGACCAAACATGGTTAGGTCTGCGGGAGCCGGGGTTCTCACACAGCTACACTTCTAGAGAGAAGTTTGTGCCCAGATTAGTAACCTGTTTTTTTAAGAATTAAATGTATTTGGAGCAGAGGTGATAATAATGGGTTTTGGTCAGAAGTGTTCAGGGATGGTTAAACTTTAACAAGCTGTGCTTTCAACCTTTAGTGACTAAGGCAATGAAGATAGAATTCAAAGAATGCCCTCCAGGGCTGTCTGTATTAATCCTGAAAGGGGGAAGGTACATTGTAAAATGGGGATTAATTTTTAGAAAACCGAACTGGCAGTTTGTTTAGCCTTTTTTGATCCTTGACATGAAGAATAAATTCTGCTGTTTTGAGTTTTTCCAAGTTGGTTAAAGTGCATTAAAACTCTCACTGAAGGCACATCTTATCTTTCTGCTCATGGAATAAAAGCCAGCTAGTCTTGGCCAGAGCCAAGCATTTAAATAAGCACGGCGCATATGGTAATAACTCTTAGAAGCACTCCCTGGGGTATAACTTTTCTGCTTAGCGAGGCTGATTATGTATATTAGAAGTCTATAGATATTTAAACAACATATAGAGCTAAAGAACATATCATGTAGGGATTTAGTCTGGGAATGTCTTGACTTGGAGACCCAAGAGTCTTTGTGGATGGTATCATATAAACCAAGCCCCCTTTGCTTCCTCATTTCCAGTATCACTACTTTAAAAAATGCCTGGTATTGTACATCTGCTGTAAATGTTTAATACCAGAATTTCTCAGTGACAGCTGTTGTAGCTTTAACCAGCCCTTTTCTGAAGAATCATTTGATTTGGGAGTGCTCTCAGATCAATGCTTTTGTGCAGCTCTCAAGCCTTTCAAGGCACTTTACAACCTTTTGATAGACAACTGGTTCCATTTTTCCAGATGGATAAACTGAAGCAAATTAGATGACTGTTGACCAGAGTCACTGATTGTTGCTCTCTGGAAGCCAGGTTCTCTTAGGTTTTAGTATTATGAACCCAAAACCTTTCTTTCTATTATTAAGGCTAGTTGCTTGCCCTGTGTAAGGAATCCTGTCAGCTCAGTCTGTGGGCAGGCCTACACTTAAAATGCTGCTTCAGTGCAGTTGCAGCGCGTAAGTGAGGATGTGCCGACATTGACGGGAGAACGTCTCCTGTTGGCGTAGTTAACCCACCTCCCTGAGAGGTGGTAGCTGTGTGAATGGATTTTTTTGCCATGACAGGTCTGTTGCATGAGCCTGACTTCTCTGGGAGCTTGCATCTGTCTTCTGAATTACCTGTTGCTTATGTTGCTGCATACTGAGTACTATACTTCATATTATGTTACAGTAGAATTGGACTGTTACACAAGGCAAGGTCGCATCCCCTGAAATGTATTAACTACATTGGAGATTCCGGTATCTGAATTTATATCAAGTCCCCTGTGACAGGAGGATAATCAAGGTGCTAATTTCACCTAAAACAGCCATCACAAATCTGGTTCGAGGTATTAACACTGGCTTTTCCTAGAGTGCTTCTTGCCAAGCCATGAGCTGCATGGGAAATGTGAGAGAGAGAGTCAGGAAGTTTGTTCGCTTTCTCAGCTGCTCCTCTTTGACCTTGAGGTTGTTGCCTGACAGGAAATGCAACAGACGGTTTGATGAGGATGTGAGGGAGAATCACATGTAAAATCCATAAGTTTCTCAATGTGATTGCAGCTCAACTGCTGGACACCAGTTCAGGAGTGTACCCCAGCTTGAGGGTCAGGGCATTATGTCTCTTGGTATTTGGGGTGGACAAGCTGTATTTAATTTGAGTTTGGGTGTACGGACCTTTTCTGTGCCTTGTAGGGTCAAAGCAGGAACCTGTGCCTGTGTGAAGGGACTTGCTACGTTGCTTCCTTGAGCTAGGAGGGGCGGGCAGTGTATTGCTGGGCTCGTTCATTCATAGGAGCTTTGGAGAGTGCAGGCGAGGTAAAGGAGAAGCATGCAGGCTTTGACATCATCTGCACGAGCTGCTGACATTTGACAGTGAGTTTGCCTCCTTTCTCTGGAGTCTGGTTTTAAAGGAAGCCATCTTCATTGTTCCTTTAATGACTCCGTTCCGTGTGTGCCTGCAAGGGAATGAGCCTGATCGGGCTCCGCATGCTTGCGGCCCAGCTGACTTCAGGGCACCAAGAGGAGGAGGAGGAATGGGCCAGGTGCTGCGGCTGTCCACAGGACAGTGCTGAGACCTGTTGCGGCTGCGTGGGCTGAAGCGTTGCCTGGCAAACATGGAATGGTGTTGCCACACCCTTGTTGGCAGCAGCTCAGGTTGTGCTGATGAGATGAGCCCTTTGCTTAGCCTCCGGTCTAGCTTCTCCTGTTCTCTGCAGCAGCAGCATTATGACAAACTGGGGCCCACCAGAGTCACTTGATCCCTCTCCCCCAAAACTTCTCTGGCCTGTACGTTTCGGGGATCGAGTCCTGTGGAAGAGAGAGAGTGGCTTGTCTGGAGATGGTCTGTGTCAGCACAGAGGGAGTTTGGGAATAACCTGGTCTTCCTGTTAAACACAGAGAAGGGGATCTGCCATGAGGCCCACCCAGAGTCCGATACAAGGGGAGACTCCTGGGTTCCCCGGAGAGCTCAAGCTATCGCCACCTGGCCTGTGCGCCGCTCTGCGGGGCACTGAAGCATAAGGGGTAAATATCCAGCTCCCATTGTAGGGGCTTGTGGTTCATTGGCATGGTCTGCACCAGCCCTGCTGCTCTGGCGATGATACCAGAAGGCTGGTAGCATTTCCTCCCAGGGCTTAATGGCCTTGATTTCATTTGGCGTCTGCCCTTCACTTCCCTCTTGTGAGTGGGATTGTTGGAGGGAGCATTGGCTCTGCTGCTTTTCAAAATAACTGTTTTAAAAAGCAGCAGAGCCAATCGCTCTCGCAAGAGGGAAGTGAAGGACAGATGCCAGACAGACTCAAGGATACCTGATGTGTTGGATGTGTCAGCTGTAGACCCAGGAGATGGCTAAGAATGAGCTAGTCGTGCAAGCCCAGGCCTGAGAATGAGGCCTCTTCACTTCTGTCACCAGCTCTGCTGCTGGCTTGCCATGTGATCTTGGGCCAGTCACTTCCCCTGTCTGGGCAGGATTGTTCTATTTGCATGAGAGGAGAGTTCTCCTTTTGAGGGTTGTGTCTAGTCTGCTCCTGCTGTAAACGTTCTTTGCAGGGAGAATCTAGTGTAAACCAGACGAGCCCTTCCAGTCCATTCAGGTTCTTACAGCATCTCATCACCAGGGTATCTGAGTGCCTTGTGGCTCACGAGCAGCCACTTCTAGCTTCACCTTAGGGCAGCTTCTGCAGATGCCCTCCATGTTAGCCAAGATGTTGAGGTTAGAAAAGGACTTGATTGAGGTGGAGTGGGGGGCAGGAGATGATGTTCCACCATGCATATACTGCTGGAGTGTGTGGTGTCTGCCTGTTTCATCACCGCTAACTCCCGGGAGAGATCCCCACCTCCCAGCAGAGGAAATGCCTGTTGACAACTCCTTTGTTTTCGAGCTTTGTGCAAGTACAGATGTTGCTAAAAATGCAGTTTGCGTCAAACATCTGTGAGTCGGCGCTCGGTTCCCACGCTTGCTTTGTTTTTCCCCCATGCAGTTTCTCAGGTTGCAGAAGTGCAGAGTGGCAGGCACTTGACTACCACTTCCCTGTTCTCCCCTCGGCCTTAGCATTGCTCTTTCCCCAGACACGTCACTGTGCCCTTTCGGTAAGCCACAGCCTGTCTGCTGCTCGGCAGTTGTTTGTTCTAGGCATACAAGCACTTACTATCACCCAACCCCTCTGGGCTGCCTGGACACATTTTCTAGTCTTGTGTGGTTCCACCTGCTGTCCTACCAGCCTTTGGTTAGTGAGTTTTAATAACACTACAAAGCCCACAGACAACGAGTGCTTATCTCAGCTTTATACAGCCCTTGGAGCCTGGCAGTTTGCGTGAAATCCCCTAATGCCTGCAACAAGTATCCACAAGCAAAACTTCAACTGGAGCACAAGACTAGCTCTACAAAATGACTCCCTAATGCAGTCGCTTTCCTCTGGTGGTGACCAGATCTGAGCACAGGGGGACAGGAAGGAAAGGTTGCTGAAAAACAAACCACAACAACAAGGGGAAATGGGTAGAAAATTGCTTTGTCCTGGCAAACGTCTGAGGAGAGGCCCAATGTTTGGAATCTCCTAAACTTGCAGAATTGTTTCCACAACATCCATGTCTGTCTGTTCCTTCCTTCCTTCAGGCGTTGCAGGAGCCTGGGGAAGGACAGCCTTGTCCTGGGACTCGTGGACAATGGGTTCAGCTCCCTGTGCACAGATCCTGGGTGCCCTTGGTCACGTCGCATATTCCCTCTGCTGCAATTCTCCATCTGTCAGTGAGGGTAATAGTCATCCGCCCCCCTCGCCGCTGTGTTGTTGGAGACGCTCCTTGCTGGCGTGATGTTCACTGCTGTTAGAATGGGCACCGTAAGTGTGTCTGGAGTGTAGCAGAGAGTGGGCCAAGCACTGTCTCTAGTCTGATGCATTCTCTCGGTTGCCTGGAGAACACACCACAGCAGTAGTCCAGGGTGCAGATGGCCATCAGTGCCCCTTCATATTGTCCTTTGTCCCACTGCTGCTCCGACAAAGGACCCTATGCTGCCTGCAGGTGCAACTTGCCTGCCAGCTATCGGGACTGCCATACCCTTGGGAACAGGACTAATCCTCTGTACACCACGAACTTCTGGTTTCCTGTTTGTGCTGACGTGAGTGACAGAAAGGCACCTTTCCATGGGCTTGGTGTTGAGCCAGAGGTGGAGGGAATGCTCTGTGATGAAAGCAGTGCGGGCGCCAGCTCATCCCTTCCCCATTTCTTCTGCACCCAGTGTCACACATTCAGCGTGTGGTTCTCTTTGTTTGGGTGCATTGCAACACCCTGCTGTGTGCTGTCTCGGATTGCCCTGTCTTTGTAGCCCCACAGCTGCTCTTTCCAGCCGTTGGTGGAGTGCTTGTCCACGGAGCTCTTCTGAGTGGAAAGCATGGTCTGGTACTGGGAGTCAGGGGACCTGGAAGTCTCTCCCTGACCCATTCCAGTGGCCTAGAATGTGAGTTAGGTCAAGTGCCTTCATGTCCCTTCCCCACCTTGTCTGTCCTGTCTGCTCACACAGCTTCTCGGAAGAGCTCTGTGTCCTACCCTGTGCAGTGCTTTGCCTGCTGAATGCTATCACTCAGGAACAGACATGCTAACTTGCGGCCTGTTTCATTTCTTGTGGGAGAGCTGTAAATGCGCTGGAACATGCCTCTTTTGCTTTGTCAGAGCCTCTAGCTTTCTACCTCCCTTCTCTAGCAATGCTAACTGCTGCCCTCTGGAGCTGTGGGGGGCAGCCCTATGTAGGGGACAGAGAGCTGCAGCACAAACTACCTAGAAATAGCTGCTTGTACCAGGCATTGTTTCAGCAGCATGGATCCAGCTGATCAGCCCTGGCCTCGGACTCCTGCCAGGCGGTGCTGTCCCCCCAGAGATGGCCTTTAGGGAAATTGTCTCTTGCTCGGCAGCTTGCAGGCCTCCATGGTTACAACATAACGCCATTGTCACTGTGACCTACAGCTACCCCTGACTTGGCACAGAAATAGAAGGGCACCTCTTGTCTTGCAGGGCAGTTGCTCTCCATATTGGCCACAGTTTCCAAACCATTTCTGCAGAGCCCAGGCAAATGATGTCATAGAGTAGCAAAGAAACTTGGCATTCTGCTATAAACACGAGGCCGGGGGTGGTGGTTATTCAAATATAAAATATCTGGAATCCCTGTTTTTAGAAAAGGACCTCTGAACAATAAGACTCTGCTTCCAATAAACCGTCACATGGGTCACCTGCCTTCTCTGCCCCATGGCACTCGTGGTTAGTGAGCTGACAAAGGCTGGGGGCTTTGTCCTTTGCAGAGCAGCTTGGTTCAGAGCGCTCGTTGCCATAGGGAAGAGGGGAATTCTTCCCTCCACCACCTATTGGCTGCACCTCTCAGGGTATGGCTACACTTGGAAATGTGCAGCGCTGGGAGTTACAGCTGTGGTCGTACAGCTGTGTAGGAATAGCGCTGCAGTGTGGCCACATTTGCAGCATTTGCAGCGCTGTTGGAAGTGATGCATTGTGGGCAACTATCCCAGCGTTCAAGTGGCTGCAACGTGCTTTTCAAAAGAGGGGGGTGGGGTGGAGTGTGACAGGGAGCGTCAGGGAGACAGAGCGGATTTTTGGAGCAGACGCTATGACAGCTCCCTGCCTTGCAAGTTCAAAAGCAGGGGGTTGGGTGGAGTGTGACAGGGAACGTCGGGGAGACAGAGAGAGCGGATTTTTGGAGCAGACACTGTGACAGCTCCTTGCCTTGCAAGTTCAAAAGTGGGGTGGAGTGTGACAGGGAGCGTTGGGGAGACAGAGAGAGCGGATTTTTGGAGCAGACACTGTGACAGCTCCCTGCCTTGCAAGTTCAAAAGCGGGGGGTGGGGTGGAGTGTGACAGGGAACGTCGGGGAGACAGAGAGAGCGGATTTTTGGAGCAGACACTGTGAGCTCCCTGCCTTGCAAATTCTGGCCATTTCCCCCACCCCTCTCTCAATCACTCTTAAATGTAAAAAGGCTTCAGACCAGATAAGCAGCTTCTCCAACGGTCTCCCTCCCCCCCGCCGTGCTGTTTGTCTCCTCAAGCAAACAGCTGTGAACATTCCAAAGCCTCGGCTCTGCTCACTCACTGGAGCAAAGAGCAGCTGTGTTTGGTAGCTCCGGGGAGTACCTTCCGGTTTGTTGTAGACGGGAATTCTGGGATACCTCTTAATACCCTGGAGGCCAATAACAGCGCTGGTGAGTGTCCACACCTGATGAGCAGCGGTGCATCTGCTACACCCGTAGCAGACCAGGAGTACAGCCAGCGCTGCAGCCAGGGAGTTGCAGCGCTGGCTGAGCTTTGTAAGTGTGGACACCGAGTAAGTTGCAGCGCTGTAACCCCCTCACCAGCGCTGCAACTTGCAAGTGTAGCCAAGCCCTCAGAGTGGCTGTTTCAGTTCTCCGTGAGGTGGGCTGCTTTGGTAAGTGCCTGGAGAAAGGCTGGTCCAGTCCACTGGAAGGAAGCTGCTCTGGTGAATAAGCAGAACTGACTGGAGAGCTCCCCTCCGGCTCACAATAGCCTCATTAAGTGTTTATTGGTAGTAGACATTGCCAGAAGCAGCTCAGGTGCCTGCCTATTTTGCTTTAGAGCAGTTGTTTTCCTTCTTCATAAAGCACCATCCATAAAGACACGTTTTGCAATGTTTTGTGCTGGGGAGATGCAGTAGGAAGTGGGGCCAGGAGAAGAAGCCGTGCAAGATGTTCTGGTGTTCCAGTCAGATGGTCGGAGTGTGGGCAAAGTGCTTTGGAAATGGAAAGTTCTCCAGAAGCGCTAAATACCCGTTTGCAGTACGGTGAAAACACGTGGCTCTCCTTAGCGGTGTGTTTGGAGCTGTGGCCAGCTGACTTGTAATGAATGAATAACACTGAGAATCTCAGGCAGGGAGAAGTAAGGTTTTCGGTGGCCTGGGAGTGGTGGCTGGCTGTATGTCTGTCTGGCGTCCTATTTAAAAACAAACTGCACTGAGGGCCCCAAACCCGGTGAAGGGCGAATTCGGTGGCTCCCGGGATAGGTGAGGGCAGAAAGGCCAAGACGGGGCAGATCCCTTGAAATTCCCACCCCCACATTCCAGAGTGAGCTGGAGCTCTCGGGGGAGTTGGCATGAGATTTGGAGCCCTGTACCCGGCCACTTCCGTTTTGCTGGTTTCCAGCCCTCCCTCTCTTATCTAGGTCACTGCACATTCTTGTGGCTGGGCAGGGATGTTTCCCCAAACAACCAGATTGTCTGAGGCAGGCTGGATTTTTTGCCTTCCTTGCAGTGAAACCTAGGGGTTGGGTTTGGGGCACTAGGCGGGTGGGATTTTGCCCCTCGGAGGGCGCAGCTTGGTCCTGTGTGAGAGTCATTTAGTTGTTGCAATTTGTGGCCGCTCCAGTAGCGGAAGTCATTGATTTAGGCTCCAGATCCAAGAAGGTAACATCCTGAGGGCATCTCCTGACCAGATAGGGGGCAACACGTCTTAGCCCCAGGGACAAATGGGAACCAGAGGCAGGGATGCTGCCATAGAGGGGCTGCCCTACCAGTGGTCTTTATGGTGGTGCCCCAAAAGGGGGGGGAGTGCTAGTGGGCAAGTGGAGGTGCTCAGATAACCTCCTAGTGTGGTGAAGTGCTCCCAGCACGGGGGGGGAGTCACCCAGGAATTGGTAGAGGGTGTGAGTGGCTGCCCTGGGCCATCCCCTGGAGCCTTGGGGGCCATTTGACTAATAGAGTTGCGACCTGATTAATCCGACCATGTCCCCTTTTCCTTTGTGCAGTGAGCACACCAAGGAACAGCCGGCGTGTTTCTCCCAGCATCCAGGAAAGCATCTGTGGTACTTTTTGTTAAGCTGGCGAGTTTGCAGAGCATCATCTTTTCAGGACAGCGCAGTTTTAGCCAGTGTCCCAACTACATAATGAAATACGTGTTCTAGGTGCAGCAAGCAGCATTCTTGTAACGTAAACAACAGCCAGCCCTGGAAATACAAACAAGGAAGTATGCAAGGTGCTTTTGTCCCTCAGTTCCAAGTACCTTCTGGGGACGCTGGGAAGGGAAATCACTGACAGGTTGGTGCCCTATAAGTAAAAGTCTGTTAATCTGGCCCACAAGGCACATTCTCTGCCTCTAAGCCGAGGTATGACTTTTCGTGGTGACTCTTTTCTCCAAATCGTGGTCTGGTGAATTGTTTGCTGACTCTTAAAAGGGTGGAACAAGGTAGCATGCAGTGCTAAGATCCTGGGCTCATGGGACTCCAGAAACTTCTGCATTCTTGGATTAATGTACCAGCATTAAACAGGGCAGAGAGTAAATGAAAGGAATGCGATTCTCCGCAGCGATGCGAGGGTACTGGATGGAGAGAGCTCGCAAGCCATTGGTTGAGGCTGGCCCCTCTCCTTTTAAAAATGAGAGCAAGTGTTGGGAAACCAGTGAGTTTGCGCTGAGCTGCCCTCAACAGCTGTGTGGCTTGTTTAGAAAAATGGACACCAGTGTAGGGTGGTGTCAGCAGTGTCTCTTGTGCACACGGTTATCAATGATTTTATTGATTAGGGTGGGTGAAAGGCCGTCTGTGATAAAATGTGCATGATTGCTGCAAAAAACTCTTCCCTGGCCGTTAAACCAGAGAGAGAGGTGGGGATATGATGGTTTAATAGAGTGACTGTGACTTGCTTCTGTCGTGAGTTCCCCTTGCCTCTGAGTGAGTTGGCAGAAATATTTAAAGAAAGTGTGCCAAGGCATAAATATGCCGCCTGTTTTGGGGTGCACGAACTATCCTAAAGATGCTGTGTAACCAACTCCCTCACCTCTCAATAGGCTAAAGAGCTAGATTCCCAACAGAAATACTTGATTCTGAGTGGAGCCCTGAACATAAATACAAAGTGATACCTCCAGAAGGTCTCTTTCCAGGATACTAGATAGAAGAATAAAGCTGATCTTGGGTTTGCCTGTCGCTCTGTAACTGGAAATCCAGTGGGAACCCTGCAGTCAAACTGGAGTGATTCTCGGTATCTGCAACCTGTTGTAATCCACCATGACACAGAATTTTCACCTACGTTTTGAGTAACTACGGCTTGCACAGTGAACCTTTGTCCAGAGCTAATTGCTAACTTACACACTCTTCTAATTCCTTTGAAGAAGAAACTACATAGCACTGGAGATGGTCAGTTGATTTATAGCTAGAGTACAATTCAGTCTCCTGCTTCAGTCCCCAACTGACCAGTTGCCTTGATTTTGGTCTGCTGTGAATCAGCCTCTTTCAGCAGATAGAGAGCTCCCAAGGATGCGTTTCAAGAACCGAGTCTGAGTTCTGGGATACAAGTGTCAGTGTGCACCACCCAGCACACAACACACCAAGGGCTATCAGCAGGGAGCTGGAAAAACAGTCGTATTCAGTGGAAGAACTGCTCTGTGCTCTATTCTACACGTCTGCAATCCCACTGTACTTTCTCTTCTCTAATTTTCATGTTCACACATGTCTTCCCCACTTGCCAAATTCCTAAGTCATCAGGGGTCTATGGCCTCAACCGTGTCTCATCTTATGGGGAGTGTATTTATAACAGTAAGCGCCAGGGTTGGGCTTGGTGTAATCTCTGCTTTGGAGAGCTTGGGGCTGCAGATGAAAGTGGCCGTCAGGCAGAACAGATTGGAGCCTGCGTGGGAGCGCTCTGCCGTCCTTAGGTGTGCGCAGGGTGGCAAATCAAAAGAATTGCCTTTGCCTCTTTAAAGTGGGGCCCACGTCTCTCAAGCGAATGTCAATTAAGCCAGATAGTTTGAGGTTAATATTCTTTGCTAAGGGCTCTTTCCTTTTAACCTCAGCTTCTCTCACTGCTTGGATCCTTAGTAAAGTCATGGCTCCGTGTTTGGTGTCTGTGTGTGACACTGGATGCCATTATGACGTCATGCATTTAGCATTGTGACTTCACTGCAGGAGGAAGCGGGTGATGCTGGAAGCTGGAGTGGGGCACACCCTGGTTTAAATGGCAAATGTCTCTACTAGTGTAACTATTATTGTATTGCCTTGGCAGAAGGGCCAAGGAAACGGAGAGACTCAGCTCAATGAATTTACTTTTCACATCTGATGTATTTGAAGGCCGTACTCAGCATGCCTTTCTCTCCACCCCAGCATGGGAATGCACTGGAGAAAAGTACTTTGAAAGTAATTCAAACACAAGGACAACAACCCCACCCCACCCCCAGCCCCCCACTCAGTTGGCAGCTGCAGTGCACAAGGTCTTATCTTCCAATGGCAGGTAGAGGGAGCAATACAGGGTGTGCTGATTGAGCGTAATGTGTCTTCCTCACTCAGCCGTTGCCTCTCCATAGCATGTCTGTCATGGCGTGGCAAGAGACCCCACACATGCTTGTTGCTCTTCACCCCTCCCACACCCCCTGCTCCTGTGCTGCGTGTGTGAACGCTGGCTGACGGTTGTTACCTTCACTGATGCCTGCCCTGTCGGCTGCTTGGTCTGGTTACTGGATCTTCCTGCTGCACAGGACCGATCCGTTTTTCCACATTCTTAAAAACCTGCTGTCTGCCTCTCCGACTGGAGAATATATTCCCTTCTGAGACATGCACATGTCTCAGCCCTTGCAGCACCTCTGATTAACGCTCCAGCTCTCGCTGACTTAGCAGGCTGATAGGTGTCCTAAAACGCCGACGCCAACTGCACAAAAATAATTCAGGTGGCAAACCCTCTGAAGGACAGTGGCATACCTGATCTCCGTACCTCTAATTCTGCAGCGCCCCTCTGGTTCAGGCAGGCACCAATCCTAGAGCAGTGAGAACTCGAAATGCCAGAAAACATTTTTTTAATGGTATCAAGTAAACATGCTGAACTCTGTGTTCCTTTTCTGCCTGTTTCCCCCCAGCGATAAATATCAACCACCCTTCTCCCCTCAAGAATCCCTGCTCATGCTGTGCAGAGCATGGGACTATAGAACAGACAAGGACTGGAGAATGTGGGCACAGAACGTTCTCATCCCTGGAAGACTAATACCAATATAGCTGAACCATATAAGCAAATAGATTTTAATTCAGTGTTTGAGCTGCCCAGCCCTCCATGTGCGTTTGTCTTAATCCCCTAAAAGTATCTTCATAAATGGTCATATTATGTCAACCTTCTGGAGAAACAGGTGGACTGGGAGGCCAATATCAGTATTTCTGAATGGGATGCCAATATCAGTGGCTGGCTGGGCGGGTTAAGGGGTTGCTGAGAAGACCTGGCTGTGCCCGTTTCATGTTTTTCTAGCGTCAGTCCTTTTGAGAGGAAGCTGCAGTCGGCAGAGGAAAGGGGGAAGTAATTCCTTTGTCATTAGCTTTTGTTCCCCTATAATCTCATTGGATGGAGTGGCTCAGTATAGCAGAGAACGGTGCTTTATCCGCACAATCTCGAGCTGGTGGGTCAGCAGCCTTGTCCAGCAACCTGTTCTTCTAGTGGTAAAATCAGAAACACACTTCTGTGAAGCACGAAGCCAATACAGGCTGGGAAAAATGTAGTTATGAGGAAGTGAGGCCCAGCAGGAGGATTTCACAAAATCAGTGGTTTCAAGATAACTGAACATTTTCTTGGTACGTCCAAAGTGAACTTCAAGGCACTGCATAGCCTGAAGGCTCTGTAGAGAACATAATTGTCACATGGTGCCAGGGGAGCTGTTGGCTAAAATTCTTGGCCTGGGAGGTTCTGAGGGACTGTTTTCTCCTGAGAAAACATCTGTTCCGCATGCCCAGTGATGCATCTTAATTTAGCGCAATAACGATTCTTGACCCTGTTTGCTGTAGGAAGAATTTTTCTTCCTTTTGACATGCTGGTATGTTGGACCAGCACTCTAAAGAGCTGGGGAGTCATGGGCTGAAAGAAAAAGGCCTCTGAGGAAGTGTACAATTGCCAGGGTAAAAAAGCGCGGCACAGGGGCTCAAGGGCTCCCTTGAGCTGTCTCTACATCCCACTTTGGGTGCCATTCCAGGGCTGGGGCAATCCACTCTTCCCATGGGAGCGTGTGGAGTTAGAGCAGATACGAGAAGGGTTTTTGTGACTGAACCTTGCTCTTGCAAAGCAGTCAGGATATCCCGCAGTAAGGCCTCTGTTCAGGAAAGCCCTTGTGCACATGCTGGTCCCATTGACCGCTGGCACTGGGTGACCAACTGCATTCTCTACAAAGCCTTTTTCTTCAATGGGGCTTAAGCATGTGCTTAACTGTACGCATGTGCTTAGATGCTTTCGTGAATCAGAGTGCTAGGACAGCCTTTGATCTGGCCACTGTGATGAAGAGGAAGTACGTGCGAAGGGTGTTAACTTGGCATGGGTTAGCTTTTGTCCATTTCTTGTAACTTTTCATTTTTCTCAAACACATGGAGGGGTTTTGCGCTCTTTTCTAACTTCCGTTTCATTAATTCAGCCTTTGAGAGGGGACTAGTAGTAACCTGTCGTATATAACTTGAGAGAGGCATGTAAAGAGGTTATTAGTCTCGTGGGTGAACGAACCGAGCGAGCTGGTTTCTCATGGAAGGCATGGAGCTGTGGTGCACAATGGCAGGGACTCTCATATCCTGTCTAGAACGTGCATAGTTCATCCTGTTACTCTAGCATTGTCGTTTTGGATTTACTACTTTTTAATGTTTGTGGGGTTTTCCCCTTTCAGTTCGGAGTAAAACAGATGCCCCAAGCTCTGTGTAACAGGATGACTTAATCCCAGCCAAGTTGTGCTAAGAATCATGTTTTCCTCAATGAACTACAACAGATGTATGTTTTAACTCTTTAAGTAGCTTTCTTTTTTTTCTTAACGTAAAATCTTTTTCAGCAGAGGGTCTGGGTGATCTCTGTGTAGCTACTTCAGCAGTGCACTTCATTCTTCATGTCACTTGATTTAAGGGCAAAACCAAGCCAGTGAAAGGTGTCTTAAAGTAACAGCACTATGGTTTTGCTTTTAATTTATTTGAGTCTCTTCATGAGCCAATTATCATACGCATCATCAGACCATAGGGTTTTATGGTCCATTAATCTGTTGGACGGACTGATTGTCCTTCAGCTAACTCTAAAGTAAGGCATCTGCTGCTATGGGGCATCAGCTATCTCTCAGAACAACAAAGCCCAAGATTAGCCAGATCCATTACATTATGGATTTCAAGCACTGATATACATATTGCCACATGGAAATGTCTACCGGACGTCTAGGCTTCCAAATCAGAAGCACCTCTTAGGGTAGTGCCCCAACTCCTTTATGTACCATTGCTCTCAATAGCACCACCCACACGACTCATTCACTGCAGGGTTCAGAGCATGAATGTATTTCTAGAGGGGAAAGAAACTAATTGTCCTTCACCAGCACCGTGGTTTGGGTCTAAGTATCTTCCCTGTCCAGGGCCCTTGTTTGTCGTGGTGCTTTCTCTCCTTTCTACTGGCTCATTAGTTTTCTTTCCCTTGCAGCATCAGCGAAAGCTTCCTCACTGTGAAAGGTGCAGCGCTCTTCCTGCCCCGGGGAAATGGATCCTCTACCCCTAGAATCAACAACAGGCGCAACAAGCATGCAGGTAAATACACTACCTCTGTTTACATCCGACAGCTCAGATCTTCCTGACTGCCAGGTCCCCTAAATTCTCCTCTTTGTGATTCGGTGCCAACCCACCAAAAGCCATGTTAGTGCCGCTCTTGGCTTTCCTCTGACATTCATCTCTCAAGGCTGCTACACGTCATGTTGGTAGACCTAAGGGTTCCAGTAATATAAACTTGAATGCAGCAATCGCTTCCCAAGAAAATCCAAAGTGCTCGATCTGTCTTTTCACCAACATGTGATTTATTCAAGCGATCGTGACAGCATGTCAATGTGATCACTGGTTCTACATAAGCAGCTGAGTTGCAAAGGGTGCAAACTCTTCCCATCCAGTAACATTATTGAAAGTGCATTAGTGCAAATGCGTCTCCCCCAAAGGATGATGTCCTGCATTATTAGTGTGTTCAGTAACCTTTGTATTGGGGTCCATGTGCGAAGATTGGTGCATAACCTCCAAACCCTGGGATAGTCTGGGATGAGTAACTGCTCTCCCTGGTCTGTAAACAGCTTGTTTACTGACAGCAAAAATAGAGACCTCTTTCTAATTCTGAGTGTGGTGGGAAGCATTAGGAGTCTATGTTAACGTGTCTTTTATTCAGATAGACTCGTGTACGGAATGAATAATATGAAGCGAGTCAGAATTCCACCATCTTTGTCTGCTGGAAGCTTGATTTGTTTTCTGTTTTGATCCTTTGTTGGAAAAGTCAGTCTCCAAATAATGAAACCCAAACGCTGTAGGGAAGACGGTTGCTCAGTGTGTACATGGTGCTGATTCATGGATGGCACTTCACAGGCATCAGAGAGTCTCTGATTTTTTCCCCCTTCATTAAACAGTCACTGGCAGGGGGAGGGAGGACGAGAGGACATATAATGTTGAGAACTTTGAACTTCCACCTGGGGCAGAGACAAAAACCAAAGAGGCTGGGTTCAACTTTGTCCTTTGCAAAAAGCGACCACCCAAAAGTGTGACTCCAGTTGGTTCCAGCCATGATTTCCATGGCACTGGCGTGTCGTTAGAACATCACCCAGCTGCACACCCTGCAGAACCAGAGAGATGATCAGCGAGAGTCTCCTCCATGCACGCACCCCGCCCCAACTGCCAATGTTAACACTTCTAAGGACAAAGTCAGGAGTCGGAAGATTGTCTTTGCCCTCACCCCCAGCAGAAAACGTGGCCGGAGCAGTAGCTGAGCTGTGGGAGGCTGGGCTGGGGCATATGAAGCCCCTGCCTTTCAAAGAAATTAGAATGGGCTGAACACTGGTTTAAAGCCAGTCTCTTTGGCTGAGGATTGAAGTGAACCTGTCTGTGGTATGTAAGTGGAGCCAGCATCTCTCAGAACTGATGCCTTGACATGTCTGTTTTCACGCTCCAGCTGTGATCCTGGCCAGAACAGATCATGCAGTGGTAGCATAAACAGAACTACGGCTCTCTGGTGCCCAGATTCCATGTGTTAGAGCTGACTCCCAAAGGGGTCACATTCTTACATCAGGGGTACAGTTGGCTGAGTAAGAAAACACTCATGTAGTGAATATGGAGTCTACAGAGATCACATTTCTGCAAGGGCAAACCTGCTTTGGTGTGATCACCAGCAGCACTGTATTTTGTATTCTAGGAGGCAGTGTGGTCTACAGGATAGAGCACTGGAGTGGGAGTCAGTTGACCTGGGTTTCGTTCTGGTCCCTACATACGTGTGTTATTTGTTTATATTGACCTAGTTTCCCCTTTTTGTAGGACACTCTTGATTTTTAGATCGTAGAAGATCTCCTAGTTAAGCCAGGGTGGTATCTTGCCATACATCCAGGGCCGGCGCTACCATTTAGGCAGCCTAGGCAATCGCCTAGGGCGCCAGGATTATTGAGGGGGCGGGGGTGGCATTTTGCCGGGGGTGGCGGCAGGCTGCTCTGGTTGACCTGCCGCAGGCATGCCTGCGGCAGCTCCACCGGAGCCACGGACCAACGGACCCTCCACAGGAATGCCTGTGGCAGCTCCACCAGAGCCACGGACCCAATGCAGGCATGCCTGCAGCAGCTCCACCGGAGCCACGGACCCTCCGCAGGAATGCCTGCAGCAGCTCCACCGGAGCCGCGGGATCAGCGCAGGGGGCAGCGAAATGGCCGTGCGCCTAGGGCGCGAGAAACCCTGGCACTGGTCCTGCATACATCCTATCTTTCCCGTGCAGTGGGGTAATTTGCTCTTGTGCCCTTAATGTCTCTCTGAAAAACTGCCAACTGTCTTCTATTGTTTTTCCCCTTAGACTTGCTTCCCATGGGATCTTACCTACCAACTCCCTGAGTTTGCTGAAGTCGCCTTCTTGAAATCCACTGTCTTTATTGTGCTGTTCTCCCTCCTACCATTCCTTCAAATCATGAATTCTATCATTTCATGATCACTTTCACCCAAGCAGCCTTCCACTTTCAAATTCTCAACCAGTTCCTCCCTATTTGTATATTACGTGTATATTTTCATATAAGTGCACACAGCGAGTCCTATCCATGAAGTCGTAGTACTTGCTTTTATCGTTGCCTGGTGAAATCAGCTACACCACACAAGGTAGAACAGATCTGAGCTGTACAGTCTTGGACACATGGTTCCAATTTGTGAACCAGCCGCTGGTGATGAGAGGAGTATATGGAAACAAAACCTCCATCTCCGATCTTGGCCTTTGCCTGGCTCAGCACCACAGCTTGCTAACCTCTGGTGCAAACAGATTTCTCTCCCGGCCCTGAGACAAATGGAGAAGGAACGCTTTTCTAATCTCTTCCCCTCATTCAGTGGGAGTCCCCGCAAACAAGATATTTATTATTTCACAACAGGAAATATTTAATGCTAGCCCCATGGCTTTTTAATAGCATTACCCCTAAAAGGGGGAAATTGACTAGTTGGCAGATTGGCCAGCTAAGAAAACAGCCTTCTACGCTTGGCTTCTGCCCATGGCTCCCTCTCTAGCGCTGCCAGGTGGTGCCTGGCAAAACCCACTGTGTGAAGGGAGCTAACTTGTGTGTTCGTTTGGACTCTGTCAGGGCCGGACTGGCCAAGAAAAGATATCACAGCTTCCCAAGGGGATATGGCTACTTAAAATTAGAAAAGTCCAACTTCCCATCCTGCCTGGTAGCTTGTACGCCACCTGCCAGCCCAGTTTAACCAAAGTCAGCCCTGTGTTACCAGCGTGCCCCATTGGGGGTTGTGTTAGAGATGTGGCAGCTGCCCTTGAAATCCCAGTGTTGCCGGCCCGATAACAGGGTAACATGATGTACCCCTCTGCCCAGGTCCCGCTCAGCATTTTGGGGTGTATAACACCCGGTGTTTGCATCGCTCTCGTGGGGCGTGGAAGAGGAGTGAAGCTGGCCAGAGATGTTGTATCTCTCCCTGGTGTAAAGTTTAAAGCCTCCAGCAGGGTTGATTGGGCTGTTGGCCAACAGGGAAATATGGGGAAATACAAAAAATCTCCCTCCATATCAGAAGGATAAAATATCTCCCCAACTGGCCCCTCCAATTCTCCCAGAGAGAGAAACCTGTTCGGCAACTTGCTCTGTCTTTCCTTGAAATCAGCAGCTGGGAGGGAAGCTAACAATAGCATATGCGGAGGGACTTCACCTCCTAGGTGCAGTTCACAGCTCCAGCATGAAACAGTGGCTGATTGTTAAAGACCCTAGGGGCTGTAGCTGTGTTTATCTAATCTGATCTGGAAAAGGTTTGGGGCACAGAGTATTTCACTTTCTTAGCCTCTTACTGTCAGTGAAGCCTTCGTGCGCCGGGGGTGTCAGACTCCAGGTGTTGCTCCTGCCAGGAGCCATCTGGAGCAAAGGAGATGTAGAACTGCTGGTGGGAGCAAGCTCCAAGCTCCCACTTCCTGTTTGCTCTCTTCCTGTGTCTCCCCACCCCCACAAGGCCTTGTGTTCAAGTCCCTTCTGGTGGAGGGGGCCAGATGCTGCCACTAGCTCTCTTCAGCACTGCAGGGAGCCATTCTGGAGCAGTGTAAGGAACTCGCCCAAGGACCGGGTGCAACATTTCTCCCATTCTCCCAGCCCCTGCCTTCTTGGAAACCTTGGGGCCCAGATTCCCTGCATGACAGTGGAAAGTGCTGTCACTAGGAGGCGCTGGACTAAGGTTTCCATAACCTTTAATGTCCACAAGACTCTAGTGCTGATCACTTGCTCCACTGAAACCTTTGTCCTTCCCTAAGGAGCCGGTTAACTTGTCTAAGCTTTCCATCTGCAGGAGAAAGGGGAGGGTGGAAGAATGGACCCCCGCTCTTCTGTGGTAGCTGCTACCTGGCAGGCCGCCAATCCCCTCCCTGGGGTTGCAGGTGACTTTCCCAGGTGGCTGTTGCAGAGAGGGTCTCTTGCTGGAGGTTGTGTTGCTCGCTGACATTTCATAGAGTGAGTGAGGTGCTTGCTGGAGACACATCCCTCTTTCTCCATGTCCTGAGCAGCAGCACTGCTGCCAATTGTCACTCCAAGGCGGTGCAAAGGGAATAGATTTAGGCTGGGAATTAATCTGGGTTTGGTTTGTGAATGGCTGCTGGCTTGGGAAGGTGTGCTGCTCCAGGCCCTTCTGTATTAACAAGCTTCTAATGTATTGATCAGCTGGGATAGCACCTGCATCCTTTCTCAGTGCCACCAGTAAACCAGTAGGTCGCATTTCCAGCTAACGTTAATGGCTCTCCTGATATCCTTGGCAGGCAGCTGGGGAAACTGTTGGGTGGGGATGGCACATGAACCAAAATGGGAAAGCGTTGCTCTAAGAAAGGAGTGGATTATATGTCGTGGGGGAGTGCAATCACTGGACTGGGTGAAGGAAATGGGACAACCCAGATGTGGGAGATGCAAGACTACAATGGGGCTAGGACATAGTGTTCAGAGGTGTTCTGGAAGAGGTCTTAGAGGGACAAACATTACCCAGAGAGTGCAAGTTCTGTCTGCCCAGAGAGCCTGGTAATGGCACAGAGCAAAGAGCTGATGACAGAGAGATGCTAGTCACTTCGGCGCAGATAAAGATGGAGCTGGCGGCAGCCAGGACAGCACCTGCCCAGGGGATGTTTGGTGTGCCAGGAGGTAGGACGTGACTAAAGGTGTTTATGTGCATCCTCACCTTTCCCTTTCTCCTTCAGGTGATCTCCAGCAGCACCTGCAGGCCATGTTCATCCTGCTCAGGCCAGAAGACAACATTCGACTGGTAGGTTGGCTGTTTGCCTTATGATAAATAATCTGTGACTGTTAATGTGTGGCTAGGTTCCACTGAGAGGTGCTGCAGAGTGACCAATGAAAGCTGCGGTACGTATCCATTTCAGTGGCTTTGCTATCGAAATCCGGAAATTTGTTTACAGCCCAGACGTTCCCAAGAAAAAGGTGCAGCCAGCTCACTGATTTGTCTAGTGAGACAAGGAGTTGGACAATGTTTTGACTAAAGGGTTCTGCGTAATTTGGTGACTCATGTCCTGAGCACTTGTGGTCATTAAAGATACCATAGCAATTTTCATAAGAATTAAGAACATTACCTTGGTGTCTTGGTTGAATTCTAAATTGCTGATTATTAAGGATACAATTTAGTCAAGGGTATTTATAGTACAAGTCGTGGATAGGTCATGGGCATTAAACAAAAATTCACTGCCTGTGACCTGTCCATGACTTGTACTATAAATACCCCTGACTAAATCGTTGGGGGGAGGGGGTTTCGTTGCTGTGGGGTGCCCTTGGGGAGGTGCTGCTGTGGGGGTCAGTGGTACCAGTTGCCAGGGCCTGCCAACAGTGGCTGCTCCAGCCATCCTGGGACCACTGCCAGGGGGGCCAGCCACACCAACCGCTGCAGAAGTGTCAGAGATCATGGAAAGTCATGAAATCTGTGACTTCCACAACCTCTGTGACAGACACAGAGCCCTACTAATTATATCCAGCCTACCTGAAATACCCCCCTGTAGATCATTTGGGTTCTCGTCTTCCCTTTCTACATCATTGCATGGTGTTACTGTGGGCTGTTGAAGAGCTGCCATGTACTACCCCAGATGTGACTGCATTCCCTTAGTGAGAGAAGCAATTGCTGTATGGCTTGTGCCCATTTGCCGTGGTGTTATGAGCAGAGGCTCGTTGGTTAGTTAGCACACTGAGATCCTCTGGTGAAAGATGCTATGGAACTGAAGTGGTGGTGTTACCTTTGTCCTGGGTGCCTCCAGAACCAGAGAGGAGTGCTGGCCGGAGGGACTGGCAGTATCTGAACATTTCAGAGATCTTCATTGGCTTTCTTGTCATCCATTAGCATTGACAGGCTCTCTTGTGTTGTCTGGGTTCATCTCTTGAATCTGTCACAGCAGTTTATACCCCACCAGGCCTAGCCAAGCACCAGAAGAGACGTTCCAGCTCTGCTAGTTTGCACTTTTCTCTTGGCTTTCCCTGTAGCCGGCCCTTCCTTACACGCAGAAGAGGAAAGCAGCTGATGTTACTGCAAAGCACGTGCAGTTTAAAAAGAAGCCTGGAGAGTGCTTTGCAATCACATGTGTAATAACGCAGCCCAGACAAGCCAGAGGCCTGATGCAGAATGCCATGCGCATGCAGAGCACTCACATCCCAGGGGGCCCTTGGCATCTCACAGACTGGGGCCCAAAGTCAGAGTGTTTGAGGCTGCGTTACTCAGCAGTATTGCTGGCTGCGCTGTGAGACCAGTTTGCCCTGTTAACGGCTGAATAAGGATTGTGTAGGCTAAGACACACAGCCTTTTGTGTGGCATTCAGTGCGGAATGCTAGTCTCTTGGACAAGGCTGAGGTCTGAAGTCCATCTGAATTGAATTGATTCCTCACAGATGAAGGGTGGTGCACAGAGCTGCAAGAGACTCATTTAAAATAATACATTCAGCTGAGACTTGTAGTGTAAACAGCATAAAAACCCGCTCCTCTTCTTGTGTGTTGGCAGCTGCTCTTTGGAGGGTGAGCGTCACTTTTTAGAGGACAGTGTAAGAGTCTGCGTTTGTTCCGGTTGGAGCAATTGGCAGACTTCTCAGAGACTCCAAAGGGAGCAGGATTGGGCCCTTTAATGGACCGGTGTAAGACCAGTAGCAGGAAGGCAATGGTTAAGTTGCACAAGAACCTTCTGGAATGCGGAAGAATGTAGAAATTGGGCAGCTGACTTTTAAACTTAAAAAATCTTGTTTTGTATCCAAACCAAATTTCCAGCTTATAAATTCTCCTGGTCCTGTTGTAGGCATTGCTGGCATCTGTACTCTCTATCTAGGTGACGGGTAAGACCTCTGTATTGTCTTTGGACCTGCATAATGTGCTTCCATGTGGGTAGCTAAATACTGCATGAGGTCATCTGTGGTCAAAACAAGCTCGTAGCTGAGGAGAAAGCTGTGTTGTAATCACAGCATGTTGTCTATAGACAGACCCTGGGTACAGGAATGGGTGCAATAGATTTTTATATTACCAGTACGTAGGTAAGTTTCTTAATCTGAGAAGAGAACGTTCTCGCCTGGATCAGCTGGTGGTGTCCCAGTGGCTCTGTGTAACCCACCATTGCTAGGACAGCCATGTCATTTGGGTGCATAGTAATTGATGCAGCTGATTCTGTTGTGCTTCATCACTGCCATTGGTAGAGAATGAGATCCCAGGTGTGGAGGAGGAGACTGGGAATTGCAGCTCCCTCACAGGCATGTTGAGACTCTACTTGGTTGCGAATTGCTTTGAGATCCTTTGGTGTCACCTGGTTTAGAAGTGCAGAGCTAATTATTGATTATTCCAGTCAATTTAGCGAAACAGATTGCCTCAGCTGCACCCCCGGTGCTCTCAGCGGGCGCGCGGGTATTAAATGCTGATCTTAAAAAGTCAGTTTCTCTTAATCATTCCTGTGACAATCCTGTCTGTGACTTGAGGCCATGTGACCTTTGACACCTGCTTGGGCAACCCTGCGCTAAATGGTCTTACATTAAAACCACACAGCTAATTACAGCTACCTAGATTGGTTTAGTGAAGTAAATTAGATTACACTAATCCTCTGGCTGCAGACAGGCCTCTGGAGCCTCGGACAGGTCCCTGGGTGCAGGGTGGTTATTGTGCTGCTCACTGTTTGCTCGCTCTCTTGGTTTTATCCTCTGGGGTTTGTGTCCTAATGTGGGTGGAAAAATTGAACCACCAAGACCCCGGTTGTCCTCTGCTCTTTGGGGTCAGGCACAGCTGTTTCCTCTGCGGTCTGGTGTCAGCTGCTAGTCCTGGAAGTCACCCCTTTGGCAGGTATCCCATCTGGAAGGGCTGGCCTGCAGAAATGCAAACTCATGTCCCTCCTCCTTGTTGGAGCAAGGAATGAGAAGGCAAATCAGGCTGGCGTGACTCCTCCTGAGGGGTGGGGTGGGGGGACCTCTCCCACCATGCCATGTCTTCCAGTCTGCCAGCACCCCTTGTTGTGGTGCTAGTCTGCTGTAGTGTCGGATAGGTCTGGTCTAGTGGTGGCTGAAATGCCAGTCCCTCCTCTGTGCCAGCTGTTGCTGCTGCTGCTACGACACTGGGAGGCTTCCCTGGTGCTGCTCGGGTAGACAAGGCTCTTCTCATCCTCACTGGCTGCCCACGGCTCATGAAAAGTTCAGGAAGTCGTGTAACAATGCGAATGTAAACACTCGGACTCAGGGCTAGATTAGACTGCCCAAAGCCAAACACGAGCCAAGAGATCATCATTAAGACATCTCCTCCCTAATGGCATCCCAGTTTATCTTTAATTGGGTTTCTGTGACTAAAATAACTGCAGATGTCTTGGGACCAAGCCCAAAAGCATGAAAACCAAATGGAACTGCCTACCACAGATCCATGTTGGCAAATGCACTCTGTCTGTGTGCCATCCCCTTGGCACGTCACAGCTAATCAGCTTCTGATCTTACGAAGACTTGCTCAGGTCATTTGAATGTAGTTCCTCTTGGCTTCTTGTAAATATACCGGGCTCTGTGATGCAGCCTTCCTGGATCTTGCTGACTTGCCTCCCTTGCGGTCAGCGCTTGTTAAAAGCATGCCAGAAGGCTGCTGCCTGAGTTTCACCAGCTGTGCTTGGTTTTGCGGGGAGAGAATCAACTAATCAGTCGTTTAAAGAACTCCCATAATTCAGTGTGGATAGCTTCAGGAAAGGATCTATTTCTCTGAAGTGCTACATAACTTCTGGCTGGTGCTGAGCCCCCTCTGTGCCCATCAGGTTCAAAGCGCGCAGCACCTCCTAGGACTAACTATGCCAACTTGCCCAGAGGACTGTGGCAGCTATCCCCAGGTACTGACGGCAGTAGTGGCTGAGCAGGGCACATCTGCAGGCGAATGCTTGGTGGGTGTAGGGAGCAGATCCTGGGTCTGCGAGAGCGGAGAGAATGATTCCGATTTCTCTGTTTGCTGCAGTACTGTGTACCCAGTGTAGAGGCTCTGGTCTTCTGCACTGGTGCCAAATGCCTTGCTGCTTGTTGTGCCTCACAGCGCACTGGAGGATGCTTTGTAAAATCACAACTCTGCGTTTCACTGCCTTGACTGCTGATCATTTTTTGTCTCCTTGACCCTTAGGCAGTAAGACTGGAAAGTACGTACCAGAACCGCACTAGATACATGGTGGTAGTTTCAACAAATGGCAGACAAGACACTGAGGAAAGCATTGTCCTAGGAATGGATTTCTCTTCCAATGACAGGTATCTAGGCAGACTGCTTCAACCTCTAGACTCGCCACTCCAGCACCGTTCTCCAGCCCCCAAATGGCCTTCCAATATCTTGAAAGAGGGGTGGGGGAGCCTGGAGGCTTGGTGCAGCTCTGAAACACAAACCTTAGGCTGTCAGACATAGGGAAGCAGCACAGAGTTGGGAGGGACAGAGGATGTGCAGCATTTGGAAGTCCCGAAAAATAGGGTAACCAATCTCCCATGCTGGTGTAGGAGTTTTGAAAGCAGTAGGCGGCAAGACTCAAAGTCCTGCTTTTATCTGCAGCTTGTCTGAATTCCCTAGAGTCTATTCAATAAAAAACTGTACCAATAGATGCCTTTCCTGGGTCGGGGGAGCAGTCAGACATGCAGCCCCTTGCTGAGGCCTGCAGAGGACTCAGTTGTGGTGGGGGCACAGAGGGCCCGAAGGAAATGTCAGGCGCTCTGATGGCAGAGGTTACTCAGTGCGTGCGCTCTCCAGCCATTTGTGTGTCAGCATGGTGTCGTGCTTTCACCGTATGTATGTAAATTGCGGTGACCTCTCCAAAGGGTCGCAAAATGTGGCAGCTAAGTTGTCTTTGCTGTCTGTGTAACCAGAAGCCATGGAGAGACCTGCTGGCTGCTGTAAGGCAGAGACTTCCGAAAGGTTAAAATAGGACTCTGGGCTCTTTGTAGGGCGTGGTGTGGGGTGGGAGGACATGCACCCTAAAGCATCACAAACCAATCTGGGTCTTAGCTAAGAGGGGAGAGAAAAGGAACCCAGGTCCTGAATCCTCCTGTTAATTTCCTGTGAAGTTATCTTGAGAAACAGCGAGTATGCACCAGCCCCAGAACATCTGAATAGAGCCACAGTATGGGAATGAATGTTGCCAACCTTAAAGTTATGTGCTATGCATGTCAGAAATATTCCTCCAGGTTGTTACACGGCCATCACATGGCTGGCTGAAACCGTTCGCCTTTGAAACTGCCTTCCTTGTTGTCATTTAGATATCACAGCAGCCACTATGCTTAATTTGTAGCGGTGCTTGGGAAGCTTGGCTCAGAAGCAACTGGGTCAAAGAACTGGGGCCTGTGTGCAGCTGGTGCTGTGTGCAGCGGGGTTAAACATCAAACTTAGTGTGTGTCATGGGTGCACTAACACAATTATTACGTTCTTGCACAGAATTCTGTGACCTGGGAATTGCTCTTGGGTCTGGCATACCAGTGCTGCCCCTTGAGAAGTGAGGGCTCGCTGGCACCGAGATAAATGCTGTGCAGACTTTTTTAGCTTTTTGCTAGTTACTTGGGTTCTAGACTGTCATGCTCTCCCTCTTCCCCCCCCTCCCGCCCAGCCCACTTGCTATTTATAACTCCGTACAGACTTGTTGCTAAGGTCCCCGATAAAGGCTCGCGGAAAAGTATCACTAAAAATACCCTGGCCACCTTGGGTTGCTTTTTAAAAACTCATTTTTCCATGAGCTCATCTCGTTTAGTCAATAGAAATAGTTGCCTGTGGCTGTCTCCTGGGGCCGGGCATTACGGCCATTCCTGCGTGTGAGTGTGCACATCCACAGGCCATTCTGAGTCTGTTTGCTGCCCCTGAGCTCCAGTCACCCAGGTGGGTGTTAGGCAGCACACAGAGTCCAGTGCGAAGAATTGGAGAGCCGGACACTAGAATCTGACGTTCTCTGAAAGCACCTGCTTTGATCACCCAGCAGTTTCCTCCTAATTTGGGTTTGCCTTTTCCCCTTGGCAGCCTGACACATACAGTTTTTCCCCCATCAGTTCTTCCATCACTTTATTTCTGTTTTTATCCCAGGGTTTCCCTCTTCTTTCAGAGAGGACATAGCATTTCCATGTGACCAAACACGGCATGCCTGTCAAATGAGGGAAAAGACATAGCAGCTATTGGAAGAACAATGAAATTTCCCATAAGCGTCTCTTGTGGCAGCCTGAGCTTAGCCACCATGGGGGCAAAGGGAAATCGCAGATGGGGGTGGTGTGCTGCAATGCACAACTTACCATACCTTCCTTCCCACTGTCGTCCTTCAGAGGAGCATTACATTACATTCACCTGAGCTCCTAGCAGCTGTGGCTGAATGACCAAGAAAAACAGAGAACCCTGGATTCCAAAGTGGTAGCTAGAAGGAGCCATGTGTGTTGGCGAACCTGGAAGAAATCAGAACAGTTCCTCTCGTTCAAGTGTAAAAACCTTGAGCTGAATGAAAATTGGGTGACCCGGCCTCTGCCCTCCTGCATAGAGCCTGCTGCTCTGAATTCACTTCAGAATCCACCCTGGAAATACATTAACATTACAAGCTTGCTGCAGGGGGACAAGCAAACCCCAGCTGTGGTTAACAGCCCATATCAAACACTGCTTGCAGTTCCAAGGACGCCTGTAGAGAACAAGACACAGGTTAGAGAGGGGTCTGGTCAGTATTTCAGATCAATACAAATGAGTTTGCATCCACTGCTGTACAATTTGCAGAGTAGCTGGGGAAAGTGAATGGCGCAGCAGCTGACCTTCTGTTTCTTATTACAGTAGCACTTGCACAATGGGCTTGGTACTGCCGCTGTGGAGCGACACCCTTATTCACTTGGATGGGGATGGGTAAGTGTCTGGGAAGCAGAGGGCTTCCATGTTCTGTTCGGTACACTGCTCACAGAGGATACTGTGTGGAATCGCATTCAAATTATTGTCAGTATGGGCAGTTCAGGCCGCCCTTCAAATCACAGTAGTCATGGGAGACAGCAACCAATTGCCTTGCAGTTAGGCAGCAGCTTATGCATGTATGCTCATAAGCTACTGTTAAGAAGGTTTCACTCTGTATGTGGGGAGGGGCCGGGGGTGAAAGCTACTGAAATGGGATCCCATCAGGTGTTGCTGTGGAGCACCTGTAGGGACAACCATATTCTGCTAACGTAAATACAAGTGTGGTGTCTTCATTGCCTGATGTCCTCCTGGACTGTAAACTGCTCTCAGTGCAGAGAGTGACCTTTGCTGCTTTGGTTGCCTCGCTCAGCTGTACTGTGTCGTTCCCATTTCTGGCTTTGAACTTGAGGGTAGCCTGGGTAAACTGCTCACCTGGGCGCTGCTGCTTCCATGGCTGACCAGCGCCTTTATTTCCGCCAGTCTCCTGGCTTCATCGCTGAACAGCAGCCGCTAAAAATGAGCCTGCCCAGAGCTGTACCATGCTATCCGCATCAGTCCTCTAGCGGAAACTGGCCAAACCAATCCGTGCCTTGGATTAGCCCGTTGCTGGCCTGGCTGGTTACAAGTTAATGGTTGTTAGCTGAAAAAAGACTCCATGATAAGTGTCTCATTCTTAATGGGTCCATTTCTTTCTTTCACCAGTGGGTTCAGCGTCTCAACAGACAACAGGGTCCATGTGTTCAAGCCAGTGTCCGTTCAAGCAATGTGGTAAGGACTCCCTATGAGCTGTCCCAGTGCTCCTTTATCCAAGGCATTTTAGATACTTCTGCTTTCATAAAGCAGATGCTGCTGTGTGTCACTCACGTCTTGTAAGACCCAGGCACATGGGCTCAGTGCCTTGTTCAGACACACAGGGAGCTGTGCTCTCCAGGTATAGGAATTGGTGGTGAACAGTGCAGAGTCTGTAACAGCAATGTGATCATTTCTTCAGCTCCAGGGGGCACGTGCTCTCGCACGTGTGCAGTGAGTGACATGACAGGCAGGGCTGAGGGCGCTCCGAAGGCCAGTGCGAGGTTTCAGAATGATTCCCGTGACATGTTGCAAAGGGCACTCGGAATGAGCTGCTGTTTCGTGGGGTTCTTTCGAATCAGAACTGCAGACCTTTGCGGGGTGTGAGAGTCCAGAGCTGACTTTACAGTCAGGCACTGCATTAAGCAGTAATCTTTCCAGGCAGCTGTAGGCTGAGGGTTCCGCTGCATCCTGGTTCAGACCTGGGGACTGACCAACAGAGGCAGGATGTGCTGCCCCATAGCCCAGCCAGCAGCAGTGAATCAGAATGGTGGGACTCTGGGCTTTGTTCCTCGTCACTGGGGGGAGATGCTGATGTGTGGGGGCTTCTTCCAGGTCTGCCCTGCAGAGTTTACACAAGGCCTGTGAGGTGGCCCGAAGTCACAACTACTACCCAGGGAGCCTCTTCCTCACCTGGGTCAGTTACTATGAGAGCCGCATTGACTCCGACCAGTCTTCAGTCAACGAATGGAATGCCATGCAGGACGTGCAGTCGCACCGGCCTGACTCTCCCGCCCTCTTCACGGATGTGTAAGTCAGCCTGTCTCTGCTGGGCAGAGAGGCTGTGTGTGTGTGCAGCACCACACCTCCGCAGGAGGAGACACTGCCCCATGGGATCGGGCTTAGTGCCTTGTCAGCAGGGAGCATTGCAAGTTCATAGGTGGATCCTGGATTAAATAAACATCAAGGCTGGAAGATTAGCTAATGGAGACCCTGTCGTGTCCTTTTCTGTGCTGATTCTCAGCATTTTCCCTGCACTTCCAGAGCTTCGTACAGCCCTCAGTCTGGGCAACACTATCCCCTTTGACAGATGGGAAAGGCAAAGTGACTTGCTCAAGGCCCCAGAGGGAGTCGGTGGCAGAGTTGGCAGTAGAACCCAGGAGCTTGTCTCCTCCTTCTGTGCCTGGCCCACCAGACCAGCTCAGGCGCTTACATGGGCATGTTGCTGGTTTATAATAAACTGGGTTTTTATTTTGTTCTTGCTGTGTGGCCCAGAGGCTTTCAGGCCTCTTAGCTGGGAAGCCTCAAGCAGCTGATCCAGTCGGCGTGCCTAAGGATTAAATGTAGGGTAGGGACCAGCGCTTTTATCCCCTGGAGGAATGGGGTGGGAAGGTGCATGATGCTCAGACGCTGGCTGGTGGCACGCCTCAGGACAGCGACTGAGATGGCCATGCTGGTAGTGGGGCCAGGTTTCCAAGCTACCCGCTTATGAATTGCTCCCAACCAGTTGTCAGTAATCGTGTAGCCTCTCCTTGCAGCACACGGAGCAATGGCATTACCTCAAGAGCTCCTTCCAGCTATAGTCCCTACACTCCCCCAAGGATAACAGAGGACGCACCTTTTTGCCATCACAGGCTGCTTGCCCACTGTGTTCCTCCCATAGATTTCATTACAGCACGCAGGGCTCAGGTAGTCTTAGCAGAGCAATGAGTGAATAATCGTATGGGGCATTTCAGTTGCCAATGAGTCTTCATACCTGATTGTCTTTAACGAACAGGGAAGTGAACTGCAAGCCTCTGGCAGACTGCCAGCTTAATAGTTTGCCACCCACCCTTTCTCCACTGAAAAATCTGACGGTGGCCTGCGGAGTCCCAGGCAGGGCTCTATGATTAAAAGCACCAGTATTTTTGTAATTTCCTTGCTCATAAACCACCAGCTGGAGAGGAATTCCAGTTGTTCATAAAGCAGAAGCCTCCATGCATTTGCCGTCTTGGCAGCATTACAGACGGCTAGAATAGGTTTGAGATGTTACCACTGGGCCCCATCTCTAGATGATGGGTGAGCCCTCTCAGAGCACCGGAGCTACAGTACAACTGCCACCATCCTGGTTGATTAGTAAAGCTATTTTTGCAAGCAGCGATAAGGCGACAGGCAGCAGAGGCTGGTGGAATGCATGCAGGCTTAGCTGCACTCTGTCTCCATGTAAGGAGGTGTGGAGCTGTTACCTTTCCAAGAAAGGTAAGGGAGAAGCTGAGAGGCTAGTAGGGGGGGTAATACACTGCCTGAAGCCACTGGAACAGCAAAATACTGGAGAGGTTTTTATGGAGACCCGTTAAAGTACTGGATCCATCCAGTGGCATTTCTGTTCCATATAAAGCACAGCTGTGAACCTGATCTGGGTTTAAGGGGATCCAGAGGTAAAAGGTTAGATTCTTCCCAGGTGGGGATCAGCAGTGTCTCGCTCTAGGTGCATCTGCATACCATCATTAACCAGTTAAACCACAGTTTACCTAGCAGTAAGTGGCTGTTGCTTCCTTCTCCTAGCCCCACGGAGCGTGAGCGCACAGAGCGGTTAATTAAAACCAAGTTAAGAGAGATCATGATGCAGAAAGACTTGGAGAACATCACGTCCAAAGAGGTGAGTGGGGAGCCCGGCGTCGCCCATGCTGGGACAGCGGGCAGGAGAATGCTGCGGGTGAGGAGGGTGGCTAGCGGGAGCACAGAGAGCACTGCACAACGTGAGCATTGTCCCTTTATTCACCTGGGGAAACGGGAAAAGAATTCACCCAGTGTTCTCCTCCTCCTCAGATCCGCACGGAGCTGGAGATGCAGATGGTGTGCAACCTGCGGGAGTTCAAGGAGTTCATTGACAATGAAATGATCGTGATTCTTGGGCAGATGGACAGTCCCACGCAGATATTTGACCATGTCTTTCTGGTAAGCCCTTAAGGCCATGGCCCTGCAAGTTAGAATCCCTTGGTAATCACCAGATGGCTGTGTGACTGAGAACAGGCCTCTCAATGCAAATAACACCTCTCATCTCAAGTGGGCAGATCTCTGCGTGAAGTAACATTCCCATCAGTGGAACAGTAGCTGCTCCTAGAGCTCATACATTCAAGTGATGCATAAGGCGAGGTACTATTGGCTGAGGGCCGGCTGGCGGCTTGGATGGACTGACCCCAATGTGATCAATCCAGCCTTGCTGCAGCTCTGTTCCACAGCTTCCAGGTGAGGGATGCAAGTCTTAGCTCTGTATTTCCACGCTCAGACCTGAATTTGCACCCTGTTTCTACTGGCATGTAACAGTCAAATCCCTAGTCCGTCTCTTCCCATACCAGAGCCTGTGTTGAGGTCACCGGGGTGTACCTCTCCTTGGGAGGACACAGCAGTGACAAAGAAAACAGACTGGAACCCAAGCAGGGAAGGGTTGTATAAGTCACAGGTGGAATTACACTTCCTGTAACAGTAGAGATCTTTTGAACTCATTTCTCAGCCGGGAACAGAGGAGCCTAACACAGAACCCTGCAGATTATCCACTTAAGGCCACATAAACATTTTGCCTTGAATGTTGTGCTTACTTAACTGCCTTTCATCGCTGCCAGGGCCTGTCTACTTACCGTACCTCCGAGGCCAAGTCAGCTCTCCCCTTGACTTCCCAGCCCCAAGGGATTGACCCTGGCTTTGTCGGCTTAGCCTGAGGTCTGCGTCTCTGTGGAGCCACACCTCCTTGAACTAGCCAATCCATTCCAAACGAGGAGGCCACGTCTCTCCCTTTCTTGTGAAGATATTTCCTTTCAGCAGCTCCGGAGGCATAGTGTGTTTAAATGTGAGCACTCCCAAGAAATTGGATGGGTGGAGGGGAGGCAGGAACAGTTAAGCAGCAAAAGTGTCTCAGGCTAATGACTTGCTTTGCCCAGGTGGTTTCTTGTGAGAAGTTCCTACAAGCTCATCAGATTAGTCAGAAGTAATCCAGGCAACTTCAGACAGCTTTGGGGACTTGGATGCAAGCAAGCCCATGCAGGAAAGGCTCCACAGGCAGCACCCAGCAAAGTCCATCTCTATGGCTCGCGGCAGCCAGGGATGGACGCAAGGTAGAGAAGCTGGTGAGATGGCGAAGCGAAAACATGCTTCCCTGGCCTGTTTCTGTGCTCACACAGGCAGGAGAAAAAACTCATGCTGTCTTTGATGTGGGAACGCATGTAGAGAGGGTCTCAGTGTCTTTTACACACACTCTGTCTCTCTGCAGATAGCGTCTCTTCCATGGCGCAGGGTCTTGTGTGGGAGGGGGTCTGTCTGTATTTTTCTGAACTAGGTTTCTCAGTGGCTTGCCGGTAGGGTGACCAGATAAAATCGGGACCATTCCGATATTTAGGTGTTTGTCCCGTGTCCCGACCGATCTTTGGTCGGGACACAATTTGTCCCGATATTTCGCTCAGCCGGCAGCACTTGCCTTCTTTCCTCCCCCCCGGCTGGCGGAAGGACACCCCCTTTCCTCCCCCCCCTCCCTCGGGTCCGGATATTTTCTTCCTCTCATCTGGTCACCCTGCTTGCAGGAAACTAACTAGAGCTCTACCTGGGTCTGTCTTGCAGGGCTTCCTGTTGCTTCTGGGCGGCTCTGATTGTCAAGTGAGATAAGTGGCTGCGCTTTGAGACATGAGCACTATTTTTTTTCCCTTTTACTGTCTGTATTTTCAACAAATCCCGGTTTACAGCTCTGGATTGGCCAGCTACCTCCTGCACAGCTCGCTGGCTCCCTGCAGCTCGCACCCAGCTGGCGGGGGCCTTCCTCCCTGGCGGGGTACACTGCGCTCCACTCCTGCTCATGCTCCTTTTTTTATTCTTTGCACAGGGTTCTGAGTGGAATGCCTCCAATTTGGAAGATTTACAGAACAAAGGGTAAGCAGCTTTGAGCTGTATAGCAGGCCCCTGCATGCAAGCTGCTGAGTATGGGTGGGAAGTCTTTGCCTTACCTAAGTCACTGCACAACCAGATTTCCTGCTGCTGCTGGGTGCTAACCAAGGGCTTGCAAACCTAAATGGTAACAACGAACTGGCAGAGTAGCACCCCAGCCCCCAAATCCCCCGTACGAAGACAGGGAAGGAAAAGGCTCCGGTAGCCCTGATCTTGACTGAAATCCCACCGACGAGTGCAGGCAGCTGACAGTCACATAGCAACGGGTAACCGAGATCTGTGGTTCCCTCACTGAATAGACAGTGCAGCGCTGGCCCAGGGGAGGCTTTCTTTGGGCTCCACATGCTGTTCTCCTGAGGTAGGGTGGAGTGGGATGAGACCCTGTGTGCGCTGCAAAGAGGCACTCCTCACAACCTGGGCAGGCAGCTGCACTGTGGCAAGAAAGCGAAAAGTGTGTGTCAAAGCAGCCGTCGCTGCCTTAAAGCAGGGGCTGCACTGAGCATCTTGCAAATCAAAGGGATAACGTTCTCCCTCGATTGCTGTAAGGTTTGGGGTTAGGCGACCCATCTGTAGGCCACATCGATCCAGACAGAACATGCAGGAAACCCACTGGCTTTCTCGTTTGGCCAGGTTGCTACAGCAATCTCTCCTCATCCTGAGCTGAGCTTTTCAATCCTCACCACCCGACACCTGCTCCTAGCCTGACAAAGGGCATTTTCCCCTGGAAACTCTGCTGCTGTGTCTGCTAAGACATGGAGGCTTGCAAACCTCTCATGAGTTTAGGGGCTCGGGGTGTCTTACATGGGAATACCATGTGCTTCCCTCAGCCATTCACTGCTCAGAACGGTCTGTGCTGGGGAGAAGAATCAAATCTGCCCCAACCACAGGCAACACCCTTCCAGTTTCTCTGGGTTCTGGGCAGCTGCAGAATACGGGAGGGTCCGATCTATGCAACCATCAGGAGTTGCCTCGCTGTGGCCTTAATTCTGAGGCTAGTCTGGTGTCTTGGATTGAAGTGAAGGGCCTGGTGCGAATCCCAGAATGAAGGCAGCTACTCCTGCTTGGACCCAGGTGAGAGGTGTGTTAGGAGGGTTGTTGAGAGCACGGATCTTCAGGCTAATGCCCTTACAGCCTGGTCTCCCGACACTGATGGTAACTGGCGCAGTAGGACGGGAGATTGGAAAGGGGAATGCGCGTCTCCAAGCTGGCAGGAAGAGATGAAGCTGTATGGTAGCATGTGCTGGACCTTCTGTGTGGTACAGAGCAGGCTGAACGGGCAGGCTGGCCAGCCCTGGTCCGGTTTCCAGTCACAGGAGAATGGAGCCGCTTCCACAGAGACTAGGTTAGAAATCCCCAGCAAACCCATTGCCTGGCCCCGCAATCAGTGCCTTCCTCCCTGCATTGAATCTAACTCCCTGCTCGACTTACTCTGACTGCTTGGCTCTAAACAAATTCAAAACAAAGCAAAGCCATTTCCTTGCAGAGACGGTCTGCCCAATCTTATCTGCCCTCTGCTTCCACACAGGGTGCGGTACATTCTGAATGTGACTCGAGAAATAGATAACTTCTTCCCAGGCGTCTTCGAGTACCATAACATCCGGGTGTACGACGAGGAGGCCACAGATCTGCTGGCGTATTGGAACGACACTTACAAATTCATCTCCAAAGCCAAGTAAGTCTGCACTTAAAGAGCGAGCGCAATACAGCAAGCTCCTAGTAACACGTTTCCTTCTGGCCCTTCACTCTTTCCAGCTCCCCTTTGTCCTGTGTTAGGATCAAGGCATTTGCATTCTCAGTTCCTGCTGTTGCTGTGTGCAGTGGGCTTTTCTGTTTGTCTGAATTATAAAAAAGCACGTTGGTAAGAGGGAAATCGCTGCTATGCGATCATTCCCTCGGCTGCCCTGCATTTTAGTGCTTTAGGGAGCTTCCGGGATTTCAGAAACACAGAACCACCTGAGGTGTTAAACTTCTGTAAAATGTCAGGGGACATAGAACCATGCAAACGCAGCTGTTACTGCCCAAAGGGAATGGGGTTGCTTGTTACAGAGCCTCCCCGCTGGCGGCTTTATATTATGAGAGCATCGAGGCAGCCCAAACACTCCATTGTGCCCGCGCCGGGCAGACAGGTAACACAGAAGCTGGTCGCACCTGGAGAGTTCTTATTCCCTTGTGGACACATGGGCGAAACAGGTGTGCCAAGTTGGGAGGACAGGGCAACAGTAAAATTAAGCAGAGGTCAGCAGACACCAGAACGACATAACGGTGAACAAAATCCAAATCGTTCCCTGCGTACAAAGCAGGCAGACACTGCTCTGAATAAAACCCTCATCCGTTAGCACTAAGATGCTTGCTAGGCCTCCTAGCTGAATGGCCACTTCCAGTCTAGTAGCTGGAGGCCATTGGGTTGCCAACACATGTCCTGCTTCTCTGGGTTGTGTATAATAAGCCAAGCAGCCATCTAGTTCAGGAAGACGCTGGTCATAGAAGCGATGGCATGCATTGCCGGCAAGGCTGGGATGGATTTCCAAGCAAGGGACTGCCTCTATCCCTCTCGTGTGGGGTTTGCATCTGTCTCTTGCCCGTGCCCTAGAGCTGATGACCCGATTGACAATGGCTCCTTCTCCAACAAATCGTTACGCCTCTCAGATTTACCCTAGCGCTATTTATAGATACACGTCTAAAGCACATCGAGCTCCTTGGTGCAACGAACTTCGTCCTTGTCAGAAATATTCTCCTCTCTGGAGGCACGTTTTGTTCCCCACCCTGAATTCACCTGACGTTTTAAAGCTAGAAGTTTGTGAGGCAAGTTAATTCCAGGTTGGAGCAGTTAAAAGCCATTCGGCACTTGTGTGCCTGTCCCACCTTGCCTTCCCTCCCGCCCAGCCCCGGCTTTTCTAGAATCACCCGTCGGAGGCAGGTGCAGGGGGAGTTCTGACTTTGCAAGTTTTTGCGTAAAGCATCTTTGGCCAACTCTTCGCTGCAAAAGAGGTGTGGGGTTTTTGTACCTCCAGATCTCTAGGATCTCGGATGGAGATAGCCATCTGTAAAAAACACTCATCTCTTTGCAGTGAGACTACAGCCCTAGTGACAGACTCCCTTGATGCAGAGGCCTGTCAGTAGCTAACAAATACCTTTTTTCATGTGGATGCAAAGAACACGGGGGCAGGTCTGAACTCTGAAAGCTGTACGGCTGAAGTCCTTGCTGGACAAGGCAAATTACAGCCCGTGCTCCTTCATTTGCCACTCACACTTTGTTGAAGTAAAACCCCTGCATTGCTGGCAATGGAGCAAACCCTTCTCAAGCCAAACCAAACTCCTCACGACCAGCTCTGTACCAAGACTTCTCTGTGCGATGGACGAGAGTCAGGGGTGAAAAACAACTTCATACAGTGAGAATCCTGAGCTTGGTACATAGAAGCCTGTTGTGAGAGATATTGCAACCCCATGCAGTATCCTGGGGGACACTTTTATTCAATTTGTGAATGTTTTATGCATGATGATCTTCTGCTCCAGGGGAGGGTTACCATGCCTCTAGCAGGAGCTAAGAACAGTGGGGGGTGATGAAGGCTCATTGCTGAGACTGTGAACACCTCCAGAGACGTACCACCCCAGGAGGTTTGCATAGACTGGCATAGCCTGGGTCTTTCAGAGGCCAAGAGACAGGGGCTTTTGATACAAAAAGGCTGAGTTGGAACAGACTCATGGCCTTTGGACTGGATCTTTGTCCACTCCCGTTGAAGGGCTGGAAGGATTTACCAGGGCAGCATTTCTCAAGTGCACCCAGCTGTTGCTTCTGGCTGTCATGGTGTTTGCTGGCATCACTGTCATGGGATCAGCAGCCTGCACTAGGCAGCCTCCTGGGGGCCCCAGGCAGCCCCTCTGCAGACACACGGGGCCAGTGTGTGTGCTCGGCTGGCTTCAGGCCCTGGGCTCCAGGTCTGGGCTTCAGCCCATGGCAACAGGACTCTGGTTTGCAAACGTTTTCAGAGGAGCCACCATCAAGGGTTGGTTGGCCCCACACTCTGAGGCCATCCAAAAAATGGTTCTGAGAACCCCTGTTCTAGGGCCCCCAAGGCTAATAGGCAGCTCCTGATCTATTTTGTGTGTTCTCTAGGATGCTTTTCCCTTAGAGTGAAAGTGCTTAGAAGGAGCTGTGTGGTAACTTGGAGCTCTCCCCTCCAATGTCTGCCTCTCCAGAGCTTTTCAGAGGAGGCTTTAAAATCATCCTTTTCCATTCCCCACCCTAGGAAGAATGGGTCAAAATGCCTGGTGCACTGCAAGATGGGAGTCAGCCGGTCAGCCTCCACGGTGATCGCGTATGCCATGAAGGAATACGGCTGGAACCTGGACCGAGCCTATGAGCACGTGAAGGAGCGGCGTACAGTCACCAAACCCAACCCAAGCTTCATGAGGCAGCTGGAGGAGTACCAAGGGATTCTGCTGGCGAGGTGAGCTCCAGAGGCAGGACGGGAATGGGCCATAAGATTTCGAGCACAAATCTGTCTCCTGTCCTGTGTTTCCTAAACACAAAATCATTCCCCAGCCCGCTCTGGCCCAGGCTTATAGTGAAAAGAGAACCAGAAAGGGTCTGAACCCAAGCGGATTGTGCCTCCTTCAGTATGGGTGCGGCAAAGGAGTGTGGGAAGCTGGGTGTGTCTGCTCACATATCAGAAACCTCAGCGGCTGCCCCTCTGGACGAAGCCACAGGCAGCTGTGCCGACAGCAGGGTGTAGTCCCGACTGCATGTTGTGGTCGCTGATGTTCAGCCTTGATCTTGTTTTTGTACCACGTGCTCTGGGGTTCGGAGCCTTGGTTTAATGATGTTTGTTTTCAGCTGTCACTGAGCGTTTGTCTGACCTGACCACGTGGCCAGCCTAGCAGATATGCCGGCAGGTGCTTGTGTTCCTGCCTCATTCAGAATGAGTGGGTGCTTGAGAGCTGTCTAACAGGCCTCTTTTCTTTGCTGTAAGGAGCATAACATTTGGTCACTGATTCCGTGACTTTAACAGAGCTCCATGGCTTCTGCTTCAACCCTACTTCTCCCCCTTCGTCGTGTGGGGCTCGGGCTGCCACCCCCAACTACCCCTATGCGGGGCTTGGGCATCTGTGACTTACGGTTTTTTGCCCATGTCCTGCCCATCCGAAAATCTTAACCTTCTTTACAGTATAAGGTAAGGCACAGGGCATTTGAGTGGCTTCACTGGATTCATTCAGAGCTTCCCTTCATGGGTGTGCTAGTTCATCGTTATCTTAGGAGCGGGGGTTGGGAAGAGTGCTCCATTTGTGCGGGGAGCCTTAGCTAGTCACCCGAAGCTCCACGGGTTGGCAGGGGAGCTGAGTAATCCATCTGAGCAGCCAGTGGCATGACAAGGGCTCTATGGGGAGGCTTGGCCCAACACTGGTTCGAAGCCAACAGTGTCCCAGGACTGAACTCAGCTCTGAGCTAGGCACCAACAGAACCGAATGATTCCACTAGCTTTTACAGCATGGCTAAGTAGGAAACCAGATCCCCTCTCTGCCATCTCAGAACTACGGCCCGATCAGCTCAGCATCACAAATCCGTTGTAGAAACACACTCACTCAGCATCTGCTACGGCTTCAGGGCTGTTTTGTGGAGGAACAGTTGCTGCAGTCTGTGCGGGGAGCCCCTTTCCTCTGTAGTGCAAACATCAAGTGTTTGTTCCTGGATGGAATTTTCAGCTTAGCTGAGAGGTAAGATATGGCAGCGGATTCTGTAACACGAGGCCTGTCAGCTGACTAGTAAAAAGACATCACTATTGCATGTTTCCTGGGCATCCCCATAAAGGAGGTGTTAAGCAGTGTCCTGACTTGACCTGCTGGAAGGAAAAGATACTTCGTGTCCTGCCAGATTGCAGTATTGGTGCTGGAACCCTCCTCCGCTGCAGGCTCTTTGCAGGTTGGCGCAGATTAAATCCTCAGGCAGTTACCCGTGTGCTAGGACATCATTGGCTTTCCCAGCACTCACCAGCATGCAGCTTGGACCAGAGCAAGGGGAAGTGAACCTGGAAATGGTCGCGGTGTTAGAAGAGGAGAGCACCCCGCTGGTCCGGCTGTGAGATGTTTGACAGAAAGAGGCGCCCAGACGTACATGCTGTCTGTCTCTCTAGGGCTTGCCATGTGGCTGCTCCTGTTGCAGTGTGTGGGTGAACAGAATCGTACTTGGTGTATGGTTAGTACTTCATGTCCTCAAGCCCTCTGCGAATCTAGGGCACTGGGTGAGCTTTAGTACACCGGGAAATCCAGTCAGTGAAAGCCTCTGCGTGATGAGGTCTTGATTTCTTCTTCTTTGCTCCCTCTGTGCTAGACTTGGAAAAGTTTATTTGTAACTAATACGGGAGTGCCACCTTCACTCCTGCCATGTGTGGCTCACCCTCACCCCTGGGTATGCAACTAGCGAGTCTCTGCCTGCTCTGGACAGGGCCCCAGTAGAATGACGTGAGTGGGGTTATCAGTGAGGCCTTTCGAAGGCAAAGCAGCATTAGGTGTTTGAGTGCATGAGGCTAACAAGTCTGGGGTGAGCTCGGTGCCACGCTGGGCAGAGCAGCAGGCAGAACCCCAGGGCACCACACACTCCTTGTGTATCTGCTTTCACAGCTCCAAAAGGCTTCTTTGGCCTCTTTCGCTGCAGCTTCGGGCCCTCAGGCCTGTTTGAGCTGCCCTCAGGCCTGTTTGCTGTATTAACCCAGGGCAGGGAACAAGCAGATCCGAGGCCATGTGCTTGGACTATCTGGTGACGTTGGGAAGGTGAAGGGGGTGTGGTAAGTGGGATACTGCTTTCCAGCTGTGAATATGGCTCCTTTTGTCACAGCAGCAGGGGCGTTTAGCTCCTTGGAGCTGTCAGCCATTAGCAGCAGGGCCAGAGTCTTTCCTTTCCCTCATTACGCTCTCCTCTCCCTCCTAGTGAGCTTGGGCACCGCGCTGCTGCAGTGCCCGCTCAGACATTGTCAGGCAGGGGCCGAGCCCGAGGGCCGTGCTGTGCCTCGCACGGCATGAACGTTCCTTTTACCAAACCACCTGGGCCGCCTGCTGTGGGAACAGCTACCGGAGAAAGTGACTGAACATCAGGGCCTGAGAGCGCTCCTTCACGCTGCCCGGCTCCAGTGGGGGAATGAGACACCTTCACTCCAGCTGCTCCCAGTGATCCCACCCAGGCGCCAGCGCCCACTTGCTCTGCTTGACCCTGACCATGCCCTGGAATTCTGGAGACCCCCTTTTTCCCAGCCCCTTGGGTGACCGTTCTGAGCACTGGCTGTGCATCCCTGCCGGTTGGATGGGGCACTCGTCCTCGATCCCACCGTGGGCCTGAGTCTCCCCGGGGGCCCGGGAAGTGAAAGTGCAGGTCTCATTGCTGTGTCTAGTGAAGGCAGGGGGTTGCTTGGAGAGCACTAAAACTGCCGGCCGAATGGAAACGGCAGACTCAACAGGGAACCCCTCGCCTCTGCCCTCAGCACTTCAGTAGAACTGTGCAACCAGACCGGGGGAGCCAGGCTGCGTGGCAGCCTGACAGCCTACGCTTGGGTTTGGGCTGTCAGCTCCCAGGGCACTAACCTGGGACTCCAGAGATGCAGGTTCAATTCCCTGCTCTGCTAAAGACTTCTTGTTACCTTGGGCAAGTCACTTAGTCTCTCTACCTCCATTTCCCCATCTGCCCAAGGGCATAACAGCAGTGCCCTGTCTCATGGGGCATTGAAGGTGAATGTGCTGGAGATTGAGAGGCACTCTGATTCTGGGGTAAGGGGAACTGTGTAAGTACCCGAGATAGACGGGGAGCCCCTTGGAGTGTCTCCAGAAATCATGCACATGCTCTGGTTACTATTCCAGAGGACAGGAGTGCTCCTCCTCCAAATCCCTTCTCCAGTCGCTCTGTAGGTAGAGGTCTATGCTGACATATTGATTTCTCAGCTGAAACTGTGCTGGGCGCTTGGGTGCATCTGTGGAACAAGTAGACAAAGCAGCATAGACGTCTGTGTAGGAGAAGCAGGGCCAACGCTTTCCTCCAGGCATCTTAGAAAATGGCTGTTGGTTTGCAGAAAGGAGTCTTCCTTTGTGGTTTTTGAACCTGCTTTTGGCACCTTGTATGGTTGCTCAATGGGGGAGGTCCAAGGTTAAAAATTAACAGGATGAAATCAGGCTTGGTTATTGCTGTGACCTGGGCTCAGGCTCTGCTGGAGGCAGATAACACTCATGCAAACAGGTGATTTGAATTTCAAAATAAAACACACATGCAGAGTTCTTGCCCCACCTCTCTGGTGACTGGGTGATGAACTGCCCAGAAAGCTCTGCCCGATGTGTGACCGTAGTGTCTAGACAAGGTCCAGTCACAAGCAGGGCACATTGTGTTGTGTGTTGGACTGCACATGGGAGTATAGCGAGAGATAGTCCAGGCCCTAACGCATTTATATTTAACCAGTGTCCTTGAGAAGGATTTTCCAGAACCGGGGGCACAGAGACAAAGCAGTGTGCCTGAGGACATGCAGGCTGGGAGCTCTCCATGGAGCTCTGCCCTCCTGAGTCCTGGCTCATGGCGTAATCTCAGCATCGTTCATAAACAGAAGGAAAACGTGATGACTGCCAGGAGTGGTAGTCGCTGCTTTACGTCATTGCATTAATGGATATTTGCAGACAAAATACTCTCCGTCTCCAGGTTCTGCTTGTCGGGTCCATTCCCAGTGGGAGCCAAGTCCGTGTATCTGACAAGCCCTTCATAGCGTCCCCGCTGTCACGAGGGGGCTGGTCCTGCCCCATTTCACACACTGACTCTTGGTGCCTGACTGCTGGGTCTGCCATGTAATTTGGCACTGGGTTATTTTGTGAGGCCCCCTAGCCGTAGGGCATTCCCCATCAGAAACATGTAGCCTGTGCCGGTGTGTTCGCTAGTCAGCGGACCTGTGCTCGGCAGGCAGGCCATGCTGGCTGGGATCTCGGCGCGCACACAGGCGACTGGGAGGGGAGATTGAAGAAGGCCATTCGCAGACTTGGCTGGCCGCCCACAGCGTCCTTTCGAGCTGGAGCGTGCTGTGGTGTGTGCTCTCCTCCTAGGGGGAGCTGGTGAAAGTGCAGCAAGAGGAGGAAGGGAAATCTCTAATGTGCGGGGCTAGGCTGGGCACGTGTTTTCATTGGTCCGGTTCCACTTCGGAGAAATTGCCCTATTGTGTGGGCCGCAGACTCAACAGTTCTCAGAACAGGTGCTGCTGCCGCCGTTAGCTCGAGCGTGTGACTGGGACCCTCCCGAGGATGTTTTCCAGCAGCGAGGGGAGTGGCTCTCCTAGGCCTCTGTCCTGCAAACAAGATGCTATTTCTGGCCTCCTGTAACCATGCAGGATGTCCCCAACCCCCACCCCGCTCTCTGCTGTTCAAAGATCAGTTATTTACTAGAGCCCTAGGGGGGAAATCAGGCATCCTTTTGTTTCAGGCCCCCCATGTATCCCCTTGGTTGTCGCCCTGCAGCGTGTTCTCACCTTCCAACACATCCATCATCTGAGGTCGGAGAAGGGACCAAGTTGAGCAGAATTCCCTGGGGCCAGTACAGACCACTGTGGGTTTGTGCTTGTAAATGGCTTACACCCCCGTGCTCATTTACACAGATGGGTGTTCTGGGATCCATTGCAATTGTATGCACTCCCAGCAGGGCGGAGCTTGCCCTGTGGGCATTCGGGGGTGCTGGGAGCAGAGAGGGCAGAGGCCTGCTTTGTATTACCCCTTCCTATCGGTTGGTTTTCCTACTGTACTGCTGTCACCTGCCCCCGTGGCATGCAAGCTGCTCTCCCGCAATGCTAGAGCGGTGCCAGCTGCACCCACTTGACCACGTAGGCCCAGGTGGATTCATTTTCTGACCAGCTCTGACCACAGTTAATGGAAGGGACTGGTTGTCGCCACTGACTCTGGCCCAGAGGCTACCATGGAAGCGGCCCCCCACTCACCAGCCTGGGTTTGGGCCAGGGTTGTATTTTAAGCATGTGTGATCTGCAGGTGGTTTCTGACAGTGACTAAAACGTTTCCCTTCTCCCGCAGCAAACAGCGGCATAACAAGCTGTGGCGGTCACACTCGGACAGCGACCTCTCGGAGCACCACCAGCCCATCTGCAAACCCGGGATGGAGCTGAACAAAAAGGAGATCACCACTTCCGCAGAGCAGCTCTCTGAGCCCACAGCAAACGACAACCACCAGCCTGCGTCTCCCATCTTCTCAGTGGGGCCGCACGTGGGCCACCTGCTCCAGTCGGACACGGACGTGATCGAGGAGCTGGACGCCAAAGAGAGGAGGATCCGTTTGGAGTTCACAGCCAGAGATTTCCGCACTGAACAAATAGAGGATGAACTGAACCTGAACAACATCAATGGGTGTCCAGCAGGGTGCTGCTTGGATGAGTCAGAATTTCCCCTGGATAATTGCCATTCTTCTGAGGCCTTGATGCAACTTAAAGAGCCTTTGGAGATGGCCACAGCATTCCCTGATCTGACCGTGGATGATCTAGAGACAGATGCCCTTAAAACTGACCTGAACGTTCATTTGGTACCCATGGAGGAATTCACGGCTTGTTTAAAAGATCTTCCCAGGTCTCCTGATCAGAATTCCCCCAGCCCACAGCTCAGTTCCCAGCTTGAAACCACTGACAGGATTGATTTCCTCAGTACCCTGGAGAAGTTTGAGGAGCTGTCCCAAGAAAGCCGGTCTCATGCTTGTTCTCACACCAGGATGGACGAGCAGGGAGGCGGAAGGAACGGGATCTCCAAGATGTCTGTGCTGGAGGTGCTGCCAGCAGAGACTGCTGTCAATACCCAGAGAAGTAGCTCTGCAAGCAACTCCCCTGCAGCACCAGAAGAGTCTTCCACAGATGAGGAACAGCCAAAGGTAACAATGGCCTGGTGTTTTCCTGTGAACTGCTGTTTGAATGTTTCTGATGGCTGTGTGAGTTTCTTGCTGTATGGTTAATGCAGTGGAAAGATGGGCAGCACTCTGGTCTTCCAGTTAATGTGTCAATTGTATTGATAAACTCTTAGATGTAAAGCTTTGCATAAGGAGAGCAGCAAGGTGGTGGTGGTACAGCTACTGTGAGCTTCTCAACTCGGAGCACATGCCCCTAGCCTGGGAATCACATCTAGTGCAGTTATTTGTCCCCAGCATAAACACCCCCAAAGAGCCTGACTAGATCGGCACGTTTTTGGGTGGAAAGCTCCAGGCCAGCGGTAGATCTGCGGCGTGACTGTTGGGTAGCAAAGTGGGGAGGGGCTTCAGCTGGAGGTCGTCATTTGAAGAGCTTGGGCAGCACAGCAGGCAGCGAACCCAGCACTTGGAACAGAACTAAAGAGGGGCTGCGGATCAGGACTGAGTTGCACCGGCAGAGCTGTGGGAAGGGTCTCATGTCTTGGAAGAGCTGGGGGGCAGGGGAGCAGTAGGTCAGAGCTGTGTGTGGGGAGCCCAGCACTGGAATACTAGTGGGGGGAGCTGCAGGTCAGGATTGGGGGACTAGTGCTATCGGTGATTCGTTTTCATGAGTGATAAGCCCCCACCCCAAAAATATAAATATAATGTCTGCACGGCCGTGCATCCTTTCCAGGGGCCAGGACACTGCACTTAGGTGCCCTCTGATTGGCAGTTGTCTAGAGGCTTCATGCCGTGCAGAATGAAAAAGGAAGCTAGGGCCCGTTAGACCTAAACATCTTGTATCATAGTGGTCTGTGGCTGATCAGCAGTGGCGTGCTGGCTGCTTCGTCCAGAACGCTCTCGCCGGTTGAGTTGTAGATTTTATTTGATTTTCTATCTTCCACTGAGGATTTTTTAAATGTAGTAAGTGCTGCAGACAGTTCTCCATTCACAACTTGGACTGCAGCTCTCTGGCAGAAGGGTAACCCATGTCCTTAGAGAGCTCAAGGGGGTTATGTCCAGGACGACGCTTTTTATATGTAAATTGTTGACTTGTTGAATGGGATCTAGACTTTCTAACCGAAGTAGCTGAAAGGCTGATTATTGTGGCTGCTGATTTTATGTTCTCACCTTTCACTTGGAGAGTCGCTACTAATGGCCGTGGAATTTGTCCCTTGTCAGAAAGCAGCGTGTGATAAACATGACGTTCAGTGGTGCACCCCAGGAGACGTGCGGTGGATGTAGTTTAACTCCCAGTGTTCGGAATTCCTGCCCCCTTTCTCTGCTGGGCCGAGTGAAAGAGGGTGCTGGAAATCAGCCCTAGTTCTCTCTCCAGTCAGACCAGGCCGGCAGTTCTAACCGTGATCTCAGTTAATCCGAGACCTGCTTTTTCCTGGGAAACTGTTTTACTTGAACAGTTTTCTCTTCTGGTTAGTACAGCACTGGCTGCCTCCTTTCCATCTTGGTCCCGCAAGGCACAGTTGGCAGCATAGTTACTCGTAGCTCTGTCTCTGCTCTAGCATCCCGAGCTCGTCGCCTGTGGAAACTGTGGAACGTTTAGACCCCAACAAGTGCCTTCAGCATACATATCCTGCCAGGCCACTGGATTTAAAGCAATCCATAGGCATTTCCATTCCTGTTCTGTACAGGGTCAGAACTCTCACCCTTATTCTTATTTTCTTTTTAAATGACCTAAGTTTTGCCTTCGAGTGCATGTTAAGAAGCGCATGGAAGTTGGATGCCTAAATCTCCTAGCCTTTCAGCTAGTTTGGCATCTAAATGCCTTAGGCTAGTGGCAAATCCTGGTTGGAAAGTTTTGAGACCAGAGCACCTCTGGAACTGCTCCAATAGTGAGCATCCCAGTCTGCCTGCTCAGAGTGAGATCCTGGCGCCTACTACTCTGCATTAGTACCAGGGCCTTTCTCTTTTTCTTGTCTGTGTGTTCATTGCAGTTCAGGCTGTCTGACTGCAGGTGTTCTGTCAGCAAGGCTGCTGTGCACTTTGTAATAAGTCTCTCTGTGTTTGCAGGACATCTCTGAACTCATCACTCTGGGCCCTCTCACAAGATCACACTCGGAAAATGCAATCTCTGTGAAAGAAATCATAACTGAAATTGAATCCATCAACCAGGGCGTAGGACCGTGCCAGCAGAAGATGGAGGGCTCAGCCAACTATGCCCAAGCACCAAAGAGGAGTACCGTCCATGAGTTGCCTGTAGAGGTGGTCTGGGCATCTGAAAATAAACCTGGGAAGGCTGAGCAGAGTGAAGGAGCTTGCACTACAGAGCAGGAAACAGCAAAAGACCTCCCAAAACCAGACCAGGAAGGTGTCCCCACCTTCCAATCGCCTACCTGTGCGTCAGATGTGGAAGAAAGTGATCCCGCAGAAGACCAGCAGGAGCCTCGAGTGCAGGGTCTGAACCCTGGGTCGAAATGGTGTCCGGGGTCTGTTAAACGTGCCACCTTGGAATTTGAGGAACGCTTGAGACAGGAGCAAGAGCACCAGCACATTCCCCTCATGTGCCTGCTACCTACTCGCAAGATTTCTAAGAATGATTCTGCAGCTGCTGAGCTCACACCAAAGGGCAGGACCGAGGAATTGTCGCGGGAGCTGGATCCTGCCCATAGAGAGAATGAGAGTGACCAGGCCGGGGCAAAGAGCCCAGTAGCCAAGGGTGCGTTGCTTCATGGCCCTGAACTGCCGGGGGACACGCACCTGTCCCCACCACTCGCCCCTTTCTTTGTGCAGCCTGCTCAGGAGCCTCCGCTGGCAGAGCCTGGTGCTGAGCAGGAAGTGCTCAGGACGGTGGTGTCGCTGAATGGCTCTGGGGAGCCCGCCCTGCCCTGTCACCTCCCCAAGAGGATAGCAATTATCGAGTACCCCCACATGGGCACGTCACCTGATCTCCGTGAGCGTGACAGCAGCTGTGAGCAGGGCACGCTGGAGAACGCAGTGGCATTGCTTCCAGTAGATGAAAACCTGAACCCTTCGGTGTGCGCTGAGACGGCACCTGTACATCCAGATGCTCTGCCTTTGCGTAACCCTTCCGTACTAGAGCACAAGGCGATCGGGCTGGCCACCTTCACCCTGGGCAGCCCCGAGGAAGAGTATGGTGCGGCACCGATTAACCTGGATGCCTCTTCGGTCACTGGCCAGGTGAGGTGCTTGCCTTCAGTGGGCCTGAATGACCTTTGGCACCAACACGTAGTTCATCTGGAGGGTGTTACGGAGCAGAGCACGAGTGCGGACGATGAGCCAGTGGCACCGAGCAGCCTCTCAAAGAACAGGCACGTCCTGTGCGAGGCGAGTGACAGTGCCTTCGTGGAGCTGAGCAACGAGGGCTTGGATTTTATCAGTGACAGCACTGAAGCCATGGATGACTCTTTCCTCCCCGGTGGCCTCCCTCACAGTTCCAACAGCCCCAGCATCAAAGACCCCAGTGAGACTCCCAGCTCAGTGAAGCAGCGTGCGAAGGAACTTGAGGCCCGGGTACGGCAAGCGGGGCTTACCACGCCGTCCCAGATGAAACGCTCGGCATCCTTAGCCAAGCTGGGCTGCCTGGAACTCTCTCGAGATGACTTAACCAAGAGGGAGTTGGCCTCTTCCCATGCCAGCCTGACCTGTCCTGACTTGCTGACCGCCTCCCCCAGGATTGGCCAAGGCAAGCGTGGTGCATTGCCAGAGCACAGCTTGGAAGGCCCACCTGAAAAGCCTTGTGCCTCCTCTCCCCTTATTCGCCAGGATTCGAAGCCCACCAAGCATTTTGTAGAGCAGCTTAAAACAACTGAGTGCATTGTCCAGAGCCAGCCGGTGGAGAGGCCGCCCGTGCAGTATGCCAAAGAGTTTGGCTCAGCTCCGCAGAGTTTGTATCCCAGCACAGATCCTAGATTGACTAGCTCTGAAGAGGGTCTTCCACTGCTACAGACGCAGGTACTAGACTCTCAGCTCCCAGCTCAAAGCCTGGCTGGAGCACCTAGACATCAACGCAGTAGAACTCACCCTCTGAGGAGACTGAAAAAGGCTACCGACAAAAGGCGGACAAGCAATCCGTTCTATAATACCATGTGATCCTGAGCCCTCGGCTGTGACTTCTTTCTAAACAAAACCCATGTCGTTGTGTTCATACAAGGGGCAGGTGTAATATCTAAGGAACATGCACTTTATTCGTTAATTTTATATATTTTGTCATTTTACTGTTCCTGGCGCATGTAGGTTTGGGTTGTATTTTGTGTGGGACTCTGACTGCAAGACGGTTTGTTATTTTTTTAATTATTTTTAACTCAAATAACCTCAAATATTCTTTGTTTTCAAAGAACACCTTTCGTAAGTGACAATTGCTGTTGGCAGTTGGCTCATCTCTGTGTGGTGAAATCTTGAGGGTTAGGTTAGATTGGACCCAAATCACAAATAACTTGAAAACACACACACAAACTGGTGCTAGCTGAGGCAGTTATCAGAGTGGCAGCTGGTGTAAATATGAGGGTTGTGCCAAGATTTGTTCGTGGCTTTTTTTGATCCACTTTGAGCTAACTGGAACTCCACAACAGTGACAAATTGCTTCTGAAACTGCCTCAGTGCAAACCCGTCGGGTTGGCTTGTGCCTGTAGTCCAAAGGCAGCTGATGGCTGGGCTGCGCTTTTTAGTCTCTCGCTGTGGCTCCAACTTTGGAACGCAAATGTGCCCAAAGTTGCATGGTTTGTTTCCAGGGAGTGCCTCCAATGTGACACACACACACACACCCCGCACAAAGTGTCTTGATCATGACCAATGTAGTCAGAGACTTCAAACAGCAACCCCTCCCAGAACCAGCCTCTCTTCTGCTCCAAGCCTGGGGCTGCCAAATTCATTTGAATTTCATAATCTAAAAGAACCCAGTTTAGCAGCAGCAATTGGGGGGGAAACTGACGTGTGTTCTTTTAAAACAAACAATTTTATAGGGTTTTAACCCTTTCATTACTTGAATACTGCTGTGGGCCTTTTGAGTTAATGGCCATATCATCTGTTCACCTTTCTCTCCCCCACCCAGAGCTGTTTTTACAGCACTGCCTGAGTGATTCTCCCCACACTCACATACACACTCAGCTGGCTCTCAAACCCGAAGGCTGATGTAATTGTTACATAATGTTTTCCCCCATTGACGCAGAGTGTTTCCCTTCACTCTGCTCTCACCTTAACACTTAACCTGGAGAAATGATTTGTCTGGAAGTTTCCTTTTCCCCCCTCAGTTGTGTACATATGGTATTTATCTAGATAATTTTTGTTATTTCTCACATTGTTTTCTTGAAAGGACAAGACTGCATTCTGTAAACTGGAAAACAACCACTCGCCTCCAGCTGAGTGGTGTTCATTGGCCTCTGCACAAACGCTAGAGTGGGTTTCCCTTTGGAAGCTGGCTTCCCTCCCAGCAAGTGAGAGCCCGTTGCCCACTTCTGCCAAATGATGTGTCCATCTTCCTTAAGTCCTGCAAGAGCCCCTGTTGTAGGAGGTTACCTCTTCCACTGGCGGGATGGTGTTTCAGAGCCTCTCTGAGGTTCAGCCGGTTTGGTCGAGCGTGAGCACAGGGCAGGGTTCAGCTGATCCTTGGCGGCTGGTTTCCAGTGGTGCACAGCAGCACATTTCACAAATGTTCCCTCTAGCGAATTCCAGCTAGTTTGCGCTTTGTAGACAAGCCGGAGCACCGACTTGCAGTGCTAGTGCTGTGCCACCAGGGGGCTGTTGGTGGGGTCTGGCATTTTGTTAACCGCGCTGGCTACGCATCCTGCCCGAACCCAAGTAACTAGCAAACCCCCGGAGTTCTTAGCAGCTGCTCATTGCAATGGGGCTGAGCCCTGCCCCGCGCGGCGTTACGGGCTCGATGGTGCTGTGCGCACACCAGTTTTGAGGGGGAGGTGAAACGGGCAATGCCTGACTCAGACGGTGCTGCGGTCACTGAGAACAGAACTCAGTTGGGTCCTGCCAGGACTCACGGCTGGAGCAGCATCCAGCAGGGCCGGTTCTGAGCGCCAGTGTCTGCGCAGTGTTCATCACGTAGCAGCAGCGACTGTCGCGTTGAGGCAGGTGGTCGAGAGGAGCCCAGCACTTGCGAGGGGCTGTGGCTGAAACGCTGCCCCATGCAGACAGTGGGCCAGGGACACTGGGACTGCTCTGTGAGAAGGACAATGGGAAGTGCCCTGTTTGCCATCCAGCACTGGGCTTTGTGGAGTGCAAACGTACAGAGCTGCATTAGCCAGCACAGCACGCGGCCTGTTGGCTTGCGAGAGTCCCCGCGGGAGCACGGAAGGGGGAGTTGAAGAGAAGTAGGGGCTCAGGAATCTTCCCACAGAGCTGGTGCCTGCCCCTTCCCTGTTCTGTGGGGGTGCTGGGCACCTATGGCTCGAGTGCAGCACGGCTATTCTGGCTGGACCCCGGGAAGCCGTCGGCCTGTTCACAGCACTGGGATGTCAGGCCAGAATCGGCTCACCCATCTCTAGCCCAGCCTGGCTCTGGCACACCTGAGTGAGCAGTGGCTTCTCCGCCCGCTGCTGGCTTATGGCTGGAGGTTGGGATCTGGGAGCCTGTCGTTACAGAGTGGCCTGGCCAAGACGCCCCAGGTGATCGGTCTGGGAACCGATACAGGCCGAGGCAGAGCAGGTGCCGTCCTGGCTGAAAGGACGCAGCAGCATGTCCGGTCCCCTCCGCCGCTGAGCAGCGTAACTGATGAGGGGGCTCGTGGCCAATGTTTAAAGATCTACAAAGGGCATTTCTGTACAAAGCAGCTGTTCTGATGATCTCTTGCAAAGCTCTTGGAGGTTACGTTGTTTACATTGTGCCCTTGACTCCTGGACAATATTTCAGCCCCCCAATCCGTCTGCTGCCGGGCTCTGGATATACTGTCAATTGCCTGCCATGCGAGCCTTGCACGGAGGGTGCCATGGTGTTCGGTCCTCCCGGATCGGGTGTGCGCGTGCGTGAAACGTGAACTGGTCTGACTCACTGATGCGTAGCTTTCTTTGAGCTGCTCAAGAAAATGTGTTTAAAAAAAAAAAAAATTCCCTTCTGCTCATTCATGGTGGCCTATTCCAGGCGCTTGTCCTAATGCTGAGGTCAGCCTGGGTCCAGTTCCCGGCTTTATTTCAGCAGGGTGGGATTTAGCTCTGTGCTGTTCCTGGGCCACCTCAGGCTTCCTTCCAGACTACAGCCAAGATCAGGACGTGGGGTTTAAACCGCAACACACTTGTCTAAAGCCTGAGCCCCGCACGTCAGGCCATGCCAGGGAATCCAACCTCCCATGCACACGCCTGAGCCAGTAACAGCATCCCAACCTGTCTGGGAGTGGGGTGCATGATGCTTCCCCCTATGGTGAGTGACCTGCTCCCAAGACGTAGGGTGACCCAGCTCAAGAGAATGCCACGTCCCTTTCCTGAAGGAGGAGCTGCAGGAGCCTGGCTGGTGCGGGAGACAGGAAGGGGGCCAAGGTTTAACCCCTTGCAGCTGGCAGAGGTTCCCCCCACACACGCTGGGAGGCTGGAGCTCGGCCCACGCACACCTAGATCCTTGTTTGGCCCTGACACGTGCCGGTGCCTTTTGGGTTTGTTTGTTTTCCTACAAATGTGACTTACGTGCTTTGGTTTGTAGGAACTGTTCTTGCTCCAGAATTCACAGCCAGGCTGACTCCCTCACAGGGGCCCTGCAGCACCTGCCCCAGAGACTGCTGGAAACAGAGTTCCAGACTGTGGGGGGGGGGGTTCGTCTTGTACCCTCCCTTGATCTTCCACTGCCATTGGGATGTTCCCACTGGTCCTAGACTCGTACCCACGTGCTTGGCTGTTTGGAAATGTGAACTCCTGCACTGATGTGCAGATTCAATGTTCTTGTTACTGAATAAATTTTTATTTTGAGAATGAAGCATGTGTGGGTGCCTCAGTTTCCGGGGGCAGGAAGGGGAACAGTGCTGGTACCGTGGGGGGTTCATGGCACTAAAACGTGAGCCATCTTGTGCATGCCACGGGCGGGAGTAGTGAGCATGAGCAGGGTGCTGTTAGCCAGGCACTGCCAGGCTGAGCTCAGGTATGTGATGGTCCGTGTTAGTCTCACCTCCCAGTTAACCCAGGTGTGGAACGGCTGCAACCTGAGTGCCTGTTCCTCTGTCCCCTCTCTGCCCTAGGCTGCTGGGTAACTCCCTGGCGGGCTGTTCCCAGCCCCCTGCCTTTGGCACCAGGCAGGCATGGTGGGTCAAGCAGCTATGCAGTTGCCCAGGCCTGGGCTGGGCTTTGCCTGTGGGGAGGAGAGACAGAGGCACCGCAGCCCCATGGAGAGAACCTTCCACCGTTAGCAAGGGAAAACCCAAACTGGGACGTGAGGGGGAAGGTGATAATATAAAGTAACATCCAATAGAACAAATCCACCACACTAGAAAGCAGCACCCCATCCTCGCCCAGGGGGACACTAAATCACCAGCACAGTAAAAAGATTTCCAACAACCCCCCAGCACCCCAATGGGCATCAGCCATCACCCTTCCCTTTGCCTCTGCACTTCCTTCCAGTGAGTCCACATGCGAGCACCTGCAGGGCAAAACCCCTTCCTCAGCCACCCAAACTGCCATCCCTCTGTCCCCTGGCAAACATGCCCATCTGATGCTCTGTGCCCCTCGCAGCTGGGCTCCCTGCCCAGCTTCCTCAGCAAATCCCCTTTTTACACAGCACCATCTCTTCTGTCTGCTGCCCGCTTGGGGCAGAGCCTGAGCCTCTCTCCAAGGCCAGCTGCCCTCTCACTGGCCGGCTCTCCCCACAGGACACCAGGCAATGCTGCTGCACCGGCTGCTAACGCCAGGGCCAGAGTTACTGCAGCGGCTGGCGAACGGGCAGTGCAGAGGAGAGCAATGGGATGGAAGGGAGTGGCTGGGCTGAGCTGGCTCCAAACTCAATCTCTTGTGAAAGAGGGGCCATGGGTTGGAGCTTTCCCATGGCCCTGTCCTCTCACCTGCTCCCTGAATGCCTGGATGTTCCTACCTCCCCCAGTGCTGCAGTTCCCCAGGACATAGGACCTGCCTGGGCCAGCGAGAGCCAGAGGAGGGTGAAGCTGAGGTGCTGGGCACCAGCAGCCTTTTCTTGGAGCCCAGGCGTCCACATGGACTATCTGGGAGCTGGGTGGGAGACAAGGGTGGTTCCCGTGCAGCCAGGGTGCTCACGTCCCTGCTGGCCTGTGGGGCACCTCTGCGGTAGCCACCTGCAGCAGGGTCAGCAGAGAGGCCAAAGAGCAGCGTGTACAGATGGGGCCAGGGCAGGCCCAGGCGCTGCCCCACCATACAGTCCCCTTGCCCTCTACTGAACAGGGGCTCAGGGGCTCTGCCCTTGTCCCCCAGGGGCTGGCACAGCTCCTGAGGTGACCATGCCCTCCACTAGCAGTGCCGCCCCAGGCCAGGTGCTGGGAGTGGGAGGGTTTGGGGGGGTGCCCAGTCTGTCTCGTTTCTCCTCTCCCAGTCCCCATGCAGCTGCATTCGGTGCCCTTGTAGGGCCCTCGCTGCTCTTGGAGCCAGGGCACCACTTCCCTCGTTGGCTGGCCTGAGCCCCACAATCCCCTTAATCCCCCGGGGGCGGCTGCAGCCCTGCAGGAGGCTGGACCTGCTGTGCTGAGGGTTTGCAGGGAACGTTACCGGAACACGCTGCCGACTGTGGCTTTGCTCTTGGGCTGCAGCCAAGCAGAGACCAAGCCCCAGTAGCATCGGGCTCTCCCAGAATCCCTTGCGCTGGTGGCATCTGGCACCGGGGCCCAGGCCGACGGCTCTGGCTATGCTGTGTCCAGCAGGGGCTGGCTGCCGCCAGCAGGACCTGGGGCCTGTTCCTCCCCACCCAGCCCCTCTGAGCTAGAGTTGTGCTAACGACGCTGCATTTTCCCAGCAGGTTCAAAGTCCCAGCTCATCTAGCATAGTGCCCAGCGCAGCACAGGGCAGCACTGCCAGGGGGAGGCCCTGGAAGCAGGACACCTGGGTTCTGCTCCTGCCTCTGCTGCTTGGCCCTGGGCCCATCCCGGCTCTGTTCGGTCCTCACCCTTGGCCTAGTCTGTCTGGGCCTGAGAGTCGCCAGTCTCCCCGGGGGGCTCTAGGGGCTGCCCCGGTGGGGTGGCACATGCTGTGCGTGGTCTGGACCGTGGGCTGGCTGTGACAGTGCACACGCACTCCAGTGCCTTGTAGGAGGGGTTGGACGCTGGTGCAGGACCCACGGGTGAGTTGACCTATCACAGGTGCTGACAGGCAGGGCTGGGCTGTCCCCCACTGCCCCTGTGAGAAGCTGCAGCAACCAGCAAACTTCCTGCTTTGCAGCTGCTGCGGTCACCTCAACGCTGCTGTGTGAAGGGTGGTTTGGCTGCTCCCCATATTCCACCTCCACTCCCAAAGCAATCTCTCCTCTCCTACCTTGTGTCCCAATCCCACCCCACAGGGTCAAGATGCTGCCCCTTCACCTCTGGGTGCTCAGCCTGCTGGAGCCAGCAGGGGATGCAGACAGGCCATGGGGCTCACGCACAGGATGTGCCCTGATGCAGCGGTGCCTGGCGGTCGGAGCAGAGAGGGAGAGATGGGGCTGTGGGGCTTTATTCCAGGTGACCCCACCACGCTCCCTGTGCCTCAGTTTCCCTATGCATGATGGGGGTGACAGTGGCCTCTGCGGGGGTGGGAGGGTGAATTCATTAGTCTGATGTGCGTTGGCCCCTGGTGGCTGCCTGCTTTGGCGCCTGGCTGAGAGCTTGCTGTGCCCCGTCTGTCCACCCCGCCTTGTGCGCTGCAGTGAGCTCCAGCTGTCAGGGGGGTCCCACCACTCAGTGTTGGTGTGGTAGCCCACAAGCCACCACGGCAGCCCATCAGCTGTATGATTTCACTGTCCCCTAGGACTGGCCCCACTCTGACTAGCGGGGGTGGGGGGGACTAGCACTTTGCTCTTAGGTTTGTCAAATGGATTGTTTTGGTGACACCCAAACCCTCCAAGCGGCCCCACACATGCAGAGCTACTCCATCCTCTTGTGCCCCCGCCCCCCAACAGGAGCCTGTCTCCCCACACATAGCTGCTGGGCACTGCCAGGCTGGCCTGCTTGCCAGAAAGGGTGAGACCCACTGTGGTGCTGCCTAGGGGTGCAGGGAGAGGTCACTGGGGGGCAGCCCTTTCCCTGGGGCTGGGGTGCAGTTCAGGGAGGCCAGCTTTCTTCCTGGGGCTGGAGTGGGAGAGCAGAGGTGGCTCGGTGGGGCGGGAAGCAGCTCTTTCTGGGGTTGGAGAGGGCGGTGTAGCGGGGGGTCAGCCCTTTCCCTGGGGCTGAAGGGGAGGCAGCCCTTCCTGGGGCAGAGTTGGGGGGGGGCACCCCTTTCCCTGGGGCTGGGGGGTGAGCTGGGGGGAATCACCCTTCCCCTGGGGCTGGGGCGGCTCGGGGGGATCACCCTTTCCCTGGAGCGGGGCAGCAGCTGGTGCCCGCCCCCACGGGGGCTCATGCCTGCCCTCCGCCCCCGCAGCTGGCGCCCCGGGCACCGGCGCACTGTGGCTGCAAGCAGCTGCCGCGGCCTGGGCCGGCTGGAGCCGCAAAGCGCTCGTCCATTTCCGCCGCGGAGCCCGGCAGCCCGAGAGCCCCAGCGGAGCGCCCCGGAGCAGTGAGGGCCGCTTGCGGGGTGGGGGGGCCCGGGCCGGCTCGGCTCGGTCGCTCGGCCCCGGCCCGGTCGCGGGGTCCCCTGCGGGCCGCCGACCGCGGCCCGGCTGGCAAGGCGACGTGCCTATATTGAGGAAGTGACCCGCTCGTCCCGCGCGCGTCTCTCAGACTCTGCTGCCGCGCGTCTCGCGCTGTGCCGGCGGGCGACCCAGGCCCCTTCCCGTGGGCGGGCGGCGCTTTGCCCATCGGGGTTGCAGCGGGGCGCGGCTCGATAATACCCGAGGTGGGGCCAGGGGGGCTGGTCCACTGGCCCGGGGGGTCGTGCGGGCAGAGCCGGCCCCGGGGGCTGGGAGCTACTGGAGGGAGCCCGCAGTCCCGCCCGCTGCCCTGGCACCCCCGAGTGGCGCCGGCTGCGGGACGCAGCCTCGGTCGGGGGAAGGCCGAGCCCGGGGTAACGATGGGCTTGATTCCCCCTGGCCCGGCTGGGCGCAGGCCTCTGGCCACACGGCTGACGGCAGAAGGGATGAACCGCAGCAAGCCACGGGGGACTTGGCTTCAGTTCCTGGCCCTGCCACTGGCCTGCTGGGTGACCTTGGGGAAGGCACGGCCCTCCCCTTGCCTCAGTTTCCCCACCTGTGAAGTGGGGTGACGTGGGGCAGCGCGCTGGCACTAGGAGCCCCTAGGCTGGTGGGCGCTTGAGAAGGCTGAGCATTGTTATCTGGCCTAACATGGCTCAGTGGCTCTGGGAGGTTCATTCCTCTGGGCGTGGCGTGGCGTGGAGGGGATGGGAAGGGGGCCAGGCAGGGCCCCAGCACAGCGTGACAGGGCAGGGCTGACAGCGATGTCCGATTTCATGGCTGCCCCTTGCCCAGGGGTTGGCCTGTTGCACCGATTAGCCTTGGCGGAGAACGCCAGCCCCCCAGGGGTTCCGGCGTTCAGAGGGGCAGGTGGCTGGAAACCGTCCCGTGTGGGGCCATGCTGGCCTGGCCATGCCAGCTTCCCACGGAGCCCAGCAACAGCCTGGCAGCAGATGGCTTCCCGGGAATCCACGTTTCCTCCTTCCCTCGGGGATGGGATGCGGCAAAGCCATGGCAGGCCGTGAGGAGCGCCAGGCGGGTGAGCGCGTGCACACCAAGACAGGCTCTGTGCTCTCAGACTCATGTGGAGAGACGTCCCCTTAGGCTGCCCTCCCCCCGCTTTGTACCGTCTTCCACCCTGGCAGTGCCTGTTGTATCTGGTTACGTGGCTGTCACACCCAGAGCCCGCCTGTGCCAGGCGCTGTACTAACAGCCCAGACAGCTTACAGGCGAGTGGCCACTTCCCCAGCCCCCCACCAGGGGGGCCAATGGCCCCTGTAGCCCCAGACCACTGCATGTCTCAGCTGCCCACTGCCCTGCTCTCTGCACGCGGTGTCAGAGCACCATCCTGCGACAGCACGTGCTTCCTTCGGGGAGAGCCGTGTGAGCAGCGACGCAGCCTGTTCCTCCCCTCCCCGTCCGGCCACGCTGCTCCGGGTCTGGGTCAGAGACAGGTGGAAGCAGGGCCCCTGGGGAGTCTGGGGTGGCCCTGAGTTCCTGGGGGTTTGTTCCGCGGTCTGGGACTAGCCCGTGGGATGCTCTGTTTGCTGCCCAGCTGGGCTCTGCCCTGGTGGTGCAAAGTTCCACGGGCCCGAGGGGTGGAGTTATGGACCTCGGTCCCCAGCCCGAAGCCAAAGGCCCCTCTAGAGACGCTGAGCCCTGGCCACTGAGCGCCTCGAAGATCAGGCCCGAGACTCTGCCCTTGACTGTTCTGTGGGAGGCCAGCCATAGGCGCCCACTTCTACTTTTCCCCATGGGTGCTCCACCACTGCTCTGGCCTGAGGCCCTGCCCCCACTCCACCCCTTCCCCCAAGGCCCCACCTCACTCCACCTCTGCCCTCCCCCGTCAGTCCCCTTCCCCTCAGCCCCACCCTCACTCCTTCCCCTCCCCGAGGCCCCTGCCCGCTCGCTGCTCTCCGCCCTCCCCCAAGTCCGGCTGGTGGGTGCTGAGCACCCACTATTTTGTTTCCTTGGATGCTCCAGTCCCAGAGCACCCGTGGAGTTGGTGCCAGTAAGGCCAGCGCAGGGTGCAGGACCATGCACTTGCAGACAGACGTGCTGCAGCCCGGAGCCACAGGGGCCTTCCAACACCATGGTGCTGCTGACGCTTCCCACCAAGGGGCAGCATTGGGGGCCCCCCATGTAATGGCTGGGGGGGCAGCATTGTCACAGTTGCCAGGATGGTGGTGATGCTCCGCGGCTCCACCCACCTAGGCAGGGGAGCCCCCCCTTGTTCCCCCTCCGTGAACCTGGGCTCTCTGGACCCAGAACTCTTGGGGTGGGAAACCATCTACTCACCACACACATGCAGCCATCTCTGAAGGCTGATATGGTTTGTTTAATGCCTACACAGCAATGCTGCCAGCAGTTTGGGGCAGGAAGTGAGGCAAAATCTCTGATCCAGCAGGCTGCTGGGGCCTGGTGGTAGGGAGTCTGAATGGCATTGCCTGACCAGGGCTGGGGTTTGGCCAGAGCAGTGGCCGTGGGACCATGAGTGGGCTGACCCAGGGTAGTAGGGATCCAGAGCCTCGTAGTCCCATGGGGCTGCAGCTGCTCTCTGGGCTGGGCTCTGTCCCTCTGCTCTGTCCCAGGAGAGAGGGAGGGTCGGGGAAAGCAGAGCTCTGCTAGCCCCAGGGGGGATGCTTCCGCCTTGCTGCCTTCTGCCTGGCTCCCCAGCATGTGTTGTCTCTGCTGCTGTTCTAATGGGGGCACGGTGCCGCGGCTAAGGGCGCTTGCAGAGCTCCTGCTGCAGCTGGGATGGAGGGGTTGGCACTCTGGGAACTCCTCAGCCCTGCTCTGCCCTGCTGCGGGCTGCCTCCCAGCACCTGCTCTGCGGCGTGGGTCCCGCCATGGGGCACAGACGCCAAGCAGCCCCTTCACCTTGTCTCCAGCCAGATCCTCTGAGAGAGGCTGGAATCCACATTCAGAGAGCACTCCTTCATGGACCCCAGACCAGCTAGTCTGGCCCGGGGCTCCCCCACAGCTCTGCCGGGTTGGAGCTCGCAGGGGCCTGCTGTGTCCTGGGGACTAGAGGCAGATGGATGGCTGGGGAGGCCAGGCAGGGATGGGACAGGGATGACGGTACTGGGGGCCTGCTCTCTCGCTGACCCCCCATCTCCCGCCAGCCATGAGCCGCAGGGTGGTGCGCCAGAGTAAGTTCCGGCACGTCTTCGGGCAGCCGGTGAAGGCCGACCAGATGTACGAGGACATCCGGGTGTCCAAGGTGACCTGGGACAGCTCCTTCTGCGCTGTCAACCCCAAGTTCGTGGCCATCATTGTGGAGTCCGGCGGCGGAGGGGCCTTCATGGTGCTACCCTTGGCCAAGGTGAGTGAGTGGCTGGCATGGGAGGAGGCGGGAGCCTGGGGCTGGGTTATCCCGCTGACGTGCTGGGCTCCCCGCAGTCGAGCACTGGTGAAGATGGCTGGGTGCTGTATAATGCTCCAGGCTGCTGGGGGGAGGGGACGGCAGCCGCCAGGGCCCGGGGGGGGCAGGCCGTGGCGGGGGCTGCCTCCGAGAGGGGCATGTTTCTGTGCAAAGCTCAGCCTGCATGGTGGCCCCTGGCTGGCAGATCCAAGCAGGAGCAACAGTGCAGGGAGAAGGGAGCGGTGAGTTCCGCGAAGCAGCGCTGGGCCACGGCCCCCTCTGTGTTGGCAGCCAGACTCAGCCGCGTGTGAGTCCAGCTGGCCTGGCTGGGGGCAGTGCCAGGTTTGGGGGGCATCTCCCAGCCCCTGCCCCCAGGCTGACACACGGGAGCAGCTGCCCAGCATAGCCAGGCCTTTGTTGCAGCCTTGGGCCTGGAGCTGGGAGAGTCCTAGCACGGCGCCGTTGGTCTGAATTCCCATTGCGGGCTGCCCGGTTCTCGGGCTCCCGCCGGACGGGCTGCCCCTGCCGCGGCCCCTCCTGAGTGCAGGCATGGGGGGAGCTGGGTGGGCACAGGCAGCACTTTGTGACGCCTGCACCCTGGAGCTGTGGGGCCATGGGCAGGAGCACAAAGCCCAGCTCCCAGCCCGCTGGCTCCTCACAGCAGCCTCAGGCTGCCAAAAGCCGCCACCCCCTGTGCCAGCCCCAGGACTGGGCCAGGTTGATGTGCTGTGCTTGGGGCTGGTTAGGGGCCCGCAGCAGAGCCCTGCTGTGGGGTTTTCCCTACACGGGACGTGGGTGGGTTCTACCCTCACCCCTCTGGCATGAGCTCGCAGGCAAAGGGGTTAGCAGCCGGGCTCCTGGCTCCTCTGGCCATGCTGGCTGAGGGCAGCTCCATTCAGGCAGCAGCTGCCATGAATGGGGTGTATTAGCGAGAGAACCCCCCTGCCTTCCCCAGCACTTGGGGCAGCTCTTGAGGAGCCAGCGGGCAGGAGCTGCCATCCTGTGGGGCGCCCGCAGGCCCCCTCCCAGAGCATGGTGCCCTCTCCCAGCCAGCCACTCTGAACCCCCTCATGTCCACTGGTGGGCTCGGGCCCCACACCTCTGGGTACAGACTTGGTGGTTGGAGAGTGACTGGCCCCGGCTGGGCATGTGACCCCGGGGGTGTGAACGGGCACTGGAGCAGGTAACAGCAGGAGGATTGGCCAGCTGGCACATAGTGCCAGGAGCTGCTCAGGGAATTAATCAGGGCTCTGGGGACTGGCTTGTTTTGCAGCTGCAGAGAGAGGTGTGGGTGACTTGCCCCAGGGCGGTAGGAAGGTGCCTTCAGGCCCAGGGTTGGGCAGCTCCATGGCTCTTGTAGCCAGCCCCCATCCAGGCACCATGAGTGAGCAGACAGGAGCTGCCGATGAGACAAGAGGGCTGGGGAGGTGCATCCTGTGCTGCCTTCCTCCTGGGGGCCCGGGGGAGCAGGCCGGAAGCCTGGCTGGGAGACAGGAGGAGGAGCAGAGAGGGTGGGGCAGAATTTTGGGCTCCTGCTAGCCCTCGAGCAGTGCTGGGGGCAGCCAGACTGCAGCAGAGCCTGTCAGTGGGGCAGGTGGATGGGGTACTGCTGTGAGTGGGCATTGGGCTAAGCAGTGGGGCTGTAGAACTGGGCCTGATCCTGCCCTGGCCCCGAGTGCAGGGATGTGTCCCAGAAGTTCTGGGATGTTTTACCCTGGTAAGATCATTGTCCTGCTCCTGCTGTCCCCTCACCTCCCCAGGCTACGCTTTGGCTCCCCCGTTATCCTCTGTGGTATCCACTCTGTCTGTCTGGTCCCCAGCACTGCCCCGTCTGCCTGCCCGTCTCCTGCCCCTGGGACCCCTCCGCTCCCCCCCCTCCTGTGCTCACCAGCCTTTCTGGGCATTGGAGTTTCCATTTACCAGAGCCTACGGGCTGTGCCCTTGACCTGGCTGCCTCCCCCGCACCGGGCTGCCTGTGGCCAGGCAGGCTCTGGGCAGAGATGGATTGGAGCAGTTGTCCGACGCGGGGAGGCCGTGCTCACAATAACGTGTGACTCATACTAGGAACAATTGAGGGGACAGCAGGAAACCACGGGGTCATTGTTTCCACAGCTTATTTCCAGCTGGACAGCGCTGCCCTGGTGTGGCAGCTCACTGGAAGGGGCAGGTGGGTCAGAAGCTGCTTATGTGGGGCTCCCTCCTAAGGCCTAGCAAGGGGACAGGACTGTCCCGCGGTCACATGGCGAGTTGGTGCCAGAGCTGGGCTTAGAACCCAGGAGTCCTGAGTCCAAGCCCCCGCCCACTTGGGAGGAGGCATGGCCTGCTGGGGACTATCAGTCCAGACTCCTGGGTTCCATTCCCTGCTCTGCTACTGACTCACTGCAGGGCCTTGGGGAAGACTCATCCCCTGCCTTGTACCTCAGTTTCCCCTCTGTGCAGTGGGGGTGATGCTGCTTTGAGCAGCATTCTGAGATCTACGGGTTGAGCATGAGCTATGCCCAGGGTCTGAGTGACAAACCTGGGCACCACTCTTCCGCCTGCAAGCCCTTTCCAGGGCCCTGTGTTCCCTCTCCGCCCTGCCCCTGCTCCTGCCAGGGGGTGACTGGCGCTGGGACTAGACCTCGACTGCCCTCATGCACCCATCACCATCTCCCCACGCTCTGCCCGTTCTTTGCATGCAAGCTGGCACGTGGCTGAGAAGGGGACCCAGTGTGGTCCCTGCCCAGTGCCCTTGCCACCCGCTAGCTGCTCTCCAGGGAGGTAGGGTCTGGGCTGTGGGTCAGACGCTCCTGCTGACAGCACTCATCTAAAGCCAGCTGGGCAGTGGGTGCAGGGCACTGCCGGTCTCTGCCTGCCTGGGGGGTACCAGAAGGCGAGCCCTCCTGCTCTTCCTGGTCCTGGGGGAGAGGGAGACTCGAGTGTGGGGCCCAGCTGGGCCCTGGCCCCTCTGCTGAGGGCGCGATTAGTGCCGAGGACGCTAGTTGTGTGGAGACGTGGGCACCTGTCCCACTGGGATCTGTGCTGACACCCCCTAGCTCAGTCACTGGAGCCCCCCTCCCCTTGAGGGGTCCCGGAGCCGGGCCCAGGGCATGGTGAGAGGGGCCAACGCACTGCAGCTGGTAGCCTGGCTAGGGGAGGAGGCTGTGCTCCGCCCAGCTGCTGTCAGCTCCCTCTGCCCAGCGCTGGCTGCCCATGGACGTTCCCCCCATACTGCCAGTTGGGGGGCGGGCAGCTCAGTGCCCTTTGCGGGCACAGCAGAGCGCGAGGGGGCACTGGCTGTGGGGCAGAGGCAGGAGGCACAGGGCGCTGCCAACTGGCCCCTGCTCACTGCCCTGCCTGTGTGTTCCAGACAGGGCGCGTGGATAAGAACTATCCCCTGGTGACTGGGCACACAGCGCCCGTGCTGGACATTGACTGGTGCCCTCACAACGACAACGTCATTGCCAGCGCCTCCGAGGACACCACGGTCATGGTATGGGGGCAGGGCTAGGGGCCAAGCTCAGGGCTTCTCACAGGGCGGGGCGCTTGGGGGGAATGGGGAGCATGGGCTGGGGGATGGTACTGGAGGGGAGGGTGCTGTGGGCGGGAAGGGGTGGGTGCACTCTGGGGGGGTGACAAGGTTGGTTTAGGGGGATGAGGGTGTTGCGGGGGGTGAATGCATTGGAGAGGTGCTGCAGTGGGGATCTGCAGCGGGGGCCAGGGGGCTGGGGGTCTGCACCGGGGGCTGGGGGGCTGCAGCAGGGACCAGGCGGCTGGGGGGCAGTGCTCTGGCAGTGCTGTTCCTTTTGAAGTCACTGGAAGTGTGGGGGCTATTTTTAGCCAGGCGGCACGTGCCGGTGCTGGTGCCTGCCGGTGTGGGTGACGCAGCGCTCGCTGCCTGACTCAGCACCTAAGAATAGCCGCATGGGAGGCAGCGCCGGAGCGGGGGAAGATCGGGCGGGGCGGCCGTGGCTCCCTCTTGCTGCTAGCAGCTGGCCGCGGGGGCGGCAGAAGCCCTCCTAGTGCAGCCGGCTGCTCCCCAGGGGTGGGAGCAGCCGGGAATAAGAGACCCAGGGGCTGGGCTGACGGCATCGGCCCCTCAGCCAGGCCGGGTTGGGATCCAGCCATCCTCAGCCCAGCACCTCAGGGCAATGCTAGCGAAGGGATGTCCCTGGGGGGCCCATCCCCGGGTTCCTACCCCATGTGCTCCCGTTCCCTTTCACAGCGAGCGCTGCCCGCTGGGCTCTCGGGGCGCTCCCTGGCGAGGGGGGGCAGGGAGTGGGGGCCCAGGCTGTGTCTTAGGGGGCACTGAGTGCCCTCTCTGCCCGGGCTCAGGCGTGGGTCCCACCGTCCCTCTCTCCACAGCTGCCTGGGGCAGGGGGATGTGCCAGAGGATTAAGGGAGAAGTAAATTGGCTCTGGGGCTCTTAGCCGCTCACAGCTCCTGAGCCCATAAATGTCACAGAGCCGTTGGCCCCCGCAGGCGCCTGGATGAGCCCCCCCAATAGCATCTGGCTGTGACCCCCCGGAGAGGGCAGCCTCACCGCCGCTCGCTCTCCCTGCTCGCCAGGTCTGGCAGATCCCCGACTACGTGCCCATGCGGAACATCACAGAGCCCATCGTCACCCTGGAGGGGCACTCCAAGAGAGTGGGCATCATCACGTGGCACCCCACGGCTCGCAACGTGCTGCTCAGCGCAGGTAAGGCCCCCAGGCCGGGCGCCCAGGGTCCCCGGGCTGCACCCTCGGGCTGAGCGCAGCCCCTAAGTGACGCCCATCCCGTCCCGCCCATCCCCAGGCGGAGACAACCTGCTGATCCTGTGGAACGTGGGCACGGGCGAGATGCTGCTGACCCTGGGCGACATGCACAGCGACCTCATCTACAACGTGTGCTGGAACCGCACCGGCAGCCTGCTCGTCACCACCTGCAAGGACAAGCACGTGCGCGTCATCGACCCCCGCAAGCAGCAGGTGGTGGCGGTGAGTCCTTAGCGCCTCCAGCACCAGCCAGGCCCTCGCACGCTGCTGCCGGGAGCTCTCCCGTGCCCGTGGAGTGCATGCACCGCCCCGTGCTCCAAGCAACCTGTGCCTCTCCCCTCCCTGCCGCCCCGGGAGCTGGAGCCAGACTGCTGTCAGTGTCTCCAACCCAAGGTGTCGGGCTGTCTCCCAGCTTCCCCCATCACCCCAGGGGAGCATGGCTGTGCTGTGCGGTTACCCCATGTCCCACAGCTCCCTCCCTCCCTCTGAACGCTAATGCCCAGCTGTTCCTGCCTGTAACCGTGCACGTCACCAGGATCGCACCTGGGCCCTGCAAAGCTGGAGCATCAGCCCTGAGCCCATGGCGTGGCTGCCCTCGGGGCTCATGAGCAGGGCACTAGCTCCTGCCTGCTGACTGGTAGGGGGCAGAATGGATGCCCACAGCTGGCAGAGGCAGAGCATGGAGACCCCTCTGGTCATAGAGGGCAGGACCAGGTGGTGAAGCTCACCCTGCGACTCCCTGCTCTGTGCCCTCTGGGGGGATTAGAGCCCATCCAGCCCTGCCACCCCAGAAGGACCCACTGCCCAGCTCAGGGCTGGGGTTTGCTGAGTGTCTGCAGCTTTTGGGCTGCAGGGCCGGGGGAGGGCCGTGCCATGCTGCCTGCATGCGGGGCTCACCTCGGACTAACAGCTTGGTGTGTGTCTGTGTTTTGGTTTTAACCCTCTAACCGCCGGCGCCAGGAGAAAGTCAAGCCGCATGAAGGCGCCCGCCCCATCAGAGCCATCTTCATGGCCGATGGCAAGATCTTCACCACGGGCTTCAGCAAGATGAGTGAGCGGCAGCTGGCGCTCTGGGACCTGGTAGGAGAAGGCGATTGCTGCGTGCCGCAGGCCTTGCCCACGGCTCTTGTCTAGCCTGCCTGGCGAGGCGGTGAGCCGGTGCTCTGCCAGCGAGTGTCTGTGCCTGGTGGAGACAGCGTGGAGCCTGGGACCCATTGCTCAGCGTGACAGAGGCACCTTAGCTGGTGTGAACAGGAAATGCCCCAGGCTCCCCTGGTGGGCTCCCCAGCTTGTTAGAAACTGCAGCCCCCTCCGGGCCTTCGCCCCATTTCAAACGCGCCAGGCCTACAGGGACCACCCCAGATGCTGCACTCTGGGGAGGGCTAGAATGAGAGGGGGTGGACTCCGGACTCCTGGGTTCTATTTCTGTGGCCTGGGCCGACTCCCTTCCCAGCTCTGCTGCAGCGCACCCTAGTGGCTGGGGTAAGGACACCGGACACTGCCTCTGGTCTCGCTGGACATGGGCCCCCGTGCGCCGCACCCGGCTCTCTCTCGCCCCCGCGCGCTGGGCCTTGGCAGCAGGGGTAGGGGCAGGGCGGTGGAGCTCCACCCCCCCCCAGTAACACGCTGCCTGTCTTCCCCAGGAGAGGTTTGCCCCCCACGAAGGAATGAGGCCCATGCGGGCCGTCTTCACACGGGAAGGACACATCTTTACCACGGGCTTTACCCGCATGAGCCAGCGGGAGCTGGGCTTGTGGGACCCGGTAACACCACTGCATGGGGTGCTCGTCTGGGACTTGGGCATCATCACCCCACACCCCATGAGCAGCTACCAGAGCCATGGCAGCTGGCCTCTGCGGGAGGGGTAGGAGGGGGCAGGAGGCTTATTCTCTGAGGGACGGAGGGGGCTAGTCATTAACCCTGTGAGGGCCACACCTGGGATGCAGCGTGGGCACAGCTCACAGCCTGCCACGGGTAACGTCCCTGCATCCCCCCATTAGCGGCATTCTGGATGGCACAGCGGGGTTCCTGGGGGAGAGGCTGGCTCCCCCAGTCCCAACCCCACACTGAGCCCTCCCGGCAGATTGGTTTCAGCAGCTGGCAGTTCTCGAGCCAAGGCAGGCCCAGCTCCTTCGAAGGGCCAGGGGTCAGAGCTGTGGGGTGGGGAACACAAACCCAGGGGCCTTGGGAAGCAGCAACGGGGCTAGTCTGAGTGCTGGGGGGAGGGGGTGCCCATCGTTTGCATCTGTTTGGAGCAGGACACTATTCTCTTGAGTCACAGGCACAGCAGGGGCAGAGCAGTCCCGTAGGGATGATGCCAAGTTCCCAGGGCTTGGAGTGATGTGAATTTGCATGGGATGGGGAGGGGGGAGAGTGGAGAGGACTAGAACTGCAGTGCATGCTGAGAGTGTGGGAGCAAGACTGTCCAGGTGTGGGCTGGGGGGCAGATGCTCCTGGGATGGGAAAACTCATCCTGCCGGCGGGGAGGGGGGATGGAGGAGCAGAGCTGGCTTGGTCAGACCGGGGGTTGGGGGCACAGGTGCTCCTTGGGGAAGGGGAGGGAGGGCAGGGCCTGTCCTGTGGGGCACTGGGAATGCTCACAGGCAGCCCCCACCCCCTAGGCTGCCCCTGCTGCTGTGGCGGGGGCACCGGGACACAGCTCTCTGGGGCAGGGGTGAGCCTGGCCGAGGGGCAGGAGGGTGAATAGCAGAGGCAGGCCAGGGAGGGCAGAGCGGGCTGGCCCCATGGCTGGCTGGCCCCACTGGCTACCCTCGTACATGGCTGGGAGGAGATGAAGGGAGAACCGGGCCAGCCGCCAAGAGGCAGAGCTGTCCCCTGCTTGGTGCCAGGGACCCGAAGGGGATGGGCCTGCCCCGGGCCTGGGTTACTAACGTGTGTGTGTGTGTGTGTGTGTGTGTGTGTGGCTAACGAGCTCGGGCCACCCTGCCACCCCTCACCCGTGCTCCCTCCTCCCCCGCAGGAAAACTTTGAGGAGCCGATCGCGCTGCAGGAGATGGACACCAGCAACGGGGTGCTGCTCCCCTTCTACGACCCCGACTCCAGCATCGTCTACCTGTGCGGCAAGGTAACGGTGCACCAGGCCGGCCCTGACACAGCCCGGTGCCCTGAGTGGCTGGGGGTTGGGGGCGGGTACCCTGGGCAAATCCGCACCCAGTGCCCTGCCAGCATGCAGGGCATTACCCTTCCCTTGTGCCATCGGGTCCCTTTTCCTCCCCATGGGCTGTGGGGAGCAGCGGGGCCGTGCGGGATGCTATGGCCGAGCGCTGATGCCCCTGCCTGTGCCCACCCACAGGGCGACAGCAGCATCCGCTACTTCGAGATCACGGCTGAGGCTCCCTACGTGCACTACCTGAGCACGTACAGCAGCAAGGAGCCGCAGCGCGGCATGGGCTTCATGCCAAAGCGGGGCCTGGATGTCAGCAAGTGCGAGATCGCCAGGTGAGGGGGCCGGGGAGGCACGGCTCACGCTAGCTACTGCCCCACAAGTCCTTGGATCCCACCCATGGTAGGTCATGCGGGACCTCAGTCCCTGTCAGTTCTAAGCCCTGGGAGTGTCTCCATGCCCTGCCCATAACCCTCAGGGGGCCTGCTGGCAGGGTGGGGACTGGGCCCTGGCACAGACTTGGGGGAGTGCGGGGAGGGCCAGTCACTGCTCCCTGCCATGGGGGAAGGGGCTGGGCCTTGGGGGGCTCTGGAGGGGAGGGCGGGCCATTGCAAGGGAGTGGGGGCTAGGCTGTGGGAAGGTCGGGGGGCTCCAAGCCAGGCCTGTAACCACATCCCCCATTTACCCAGGTTCTTCAAGCTGCATGAGCGGAAGTGTGAGCCCATCGTCATGACTGTGCCGCGGAAGGTGAGTCCTGGGGGAACCCCCAGCCCCTGCTTCCATGGGCCCTGCGCCCTTGTCACAGAGTGTGGGGGAGTCAAGGCCCTGCACCCCCACTTCCTGCGATTCACCAGGACTCTCAGCCAGCCAGTAACACACAGGTTCATGTAGACGGCAGGAACACAGTCCAAGACAGGTCTTGCCGGTACAAACAACAGGACCCCCTTGGTTAGGTCCATCTGGGGGCCCCAGGGAGGCCACAGTCCCGTTGGGAAGCCCAAGCCCCGTCGAGGGACCCCCCTCCATTTCCCAGCCAGCTCCAAACTGAAACTCCCTCCAGCCTCTCACTCAGCCTCGCCCCGGCTCCTCCCCCAGCCTTTGTCCAGTGTCCCGGGCAGAGGTGTCACCTGCCCTCCAACCCTCGTCCTGGGTTCTCATGTTACGTGCTCAGGTGTCCTCCCTTCCCCACGACCGGCAGTCCCAGCACAACCCCCTGCAACCTTCCCACTCAGCATTGACAGAACACAGCCAGAACATTCCCACTTCCTCACAGCCCTGGTGGCCGGGGCTCCTGGGACATGGGGAGAGGCGGGCTAGAGGGGTCTAGGCTGTGTGGTGGGGAAGATGTGGCACTAGGCTGTGGGGCACGGGGAAGGGCGGGGTAGACGGGGTGCCAGGCTGTGGGGAGTGGGGAAGGGTAGACAGGGCACTAGGCTGTGGGGTGGATTCAATGGGGCGCAGGGAGGGGTGGGGTTGATGAGGCGCTAGACTATGGGGCGGGGTCGATGGGGGAGGAGCGGGGTAGACGGGGTGCTAGGCTGTGGGGCGGGGTAGACAGGGCGCGGGGAGGGGTGGGGTTGATGTGGCGCTAGGCTTTGGGGCAGGGTCGATGGGGAAGGAGCGGGGTAGATGGGGCGCTAGGCTATGGGGCAGGGTCGATGGGGCGCAGGGAAGGGCAGGGTTGACGTGCTAGGCTATGGGGCGGGGTAGATGGGCCATGGGGAGGGGTGGGGTCAATGGGGAAGGAGCAGGGTAGACGGGGTGCTAGGCTGTGGGGCGGGTTCAATGGGGTGGGGGGGGCGGGATCGATGTGGCGCTAGGCTATGGGATGGGGTCGATGGGGGGCAGGGAAGGGCAGGGTTGATGTGGCGCTAGGCTATGGGGCGGGGTCGATGGGCAGGGAAGGCCAGGGTTGATGTGGCGCTAGGCTATGGGGCGGGATTGATGTGGCGCTAGGCTATGGGGCGGGTTCGATGGGGCGCGGGGAGGGGCGGGGTTGATGTGGCGCTAGGCTATGGGATGGGGTCGATGGGGCACAGGGAGGCGGCCCAAGGCCTGGCGCTCTCACCGGCCCCTCTGCTCCCTCCAGTCAGACCTGTTCCAGGACGACCTGTACCCCGACACACCCGGCCCCGAGCCGGCACTCGAGGCAGCCGAGTGGCTGGCGGGGAAGGACGCGGAGCCCATCCTCGTCTCGCTGCGGGATGGCTACGTGCCTCTCAAGAACCGTGAGCTCAAGGTTACCAGGAAGAACATCCTGGACAACAAACCTCCCATGGTGCCGCGCCGCAGCCACTCCACCTGCGATGCCAATTTCTCGGTGAGTGCCTGGGCGGGCGCCCCCCCTTAAGGCCTGCCAAGCACCCCACCAGGCTCACCCGGGACTGAGGGGCGGGTCCCCCAGGGGACGGTTCTTTCTGACCCCTCTTGGCAGGGGTGGGAGGGGACCCCAGGGCTGCTGAGCCAGGCACCGTAGGACAGCCTGGGCCCTTGGCTTCCCTCTAAACTATCCAGGTGGGTAACAGTCTACTCTCGCTGCTGCCTGGGGGAGTCACTGCTTAAGGCTGGGGCTCAGGTTCCTGCCATGCCGGGCCACTGACTCTTGTCTTGTTTAGCTGGAGGGCAGGGGGTTTTCTTTAGCTTGCTGACAGCCCCTCTCTGGGACCCTCCTGCCAGAGTGGGGAGCCATGGGGGCCCTGCCATGGCCCTGGCAGCTCTTCTTGGGGCTCGGGTGGCTCTAGAGCCCTGTGGAAGGGCTGTGCTGCCCATGTGCACAGCTCAGATTAGGATGAGACAGGGTAACTGGCTGGGGGTGGGAGAGAAGGACCAGGGCCCCCCCACAACTCCCGAGAGGTGGACCCACCTCTGACCCTTGCCCCTGCTCGCCACCTTGCAGCGGCCCAGCCTGGAGGATCTGCTGGAGGAGATCCGATCCCTGCGACAGACTGTCCAAGCGCAGGAGAAGCGCATCTCTGACCTGGAGAACAAACTCTGCAAATTCACCAACGGCACAGCCTAGCGGCCCCCACATCGCAGCCCCCAGCAGACCTAGCCTTATTGACAGGACTAAATCCAACCCCCAGGGGAGGAGCTGGGAGACGTGTTTTACCCTGGCCCCGGAGCTGCGGGCAGGCCCCCTGCGGGCAGGCCTCAGCCCCTGGTGCCATGGGCAGTCTGCAAAGGAGCCCAGCTGGTGATGGTGGATTGCTCGGCTCTAGGGGTTGCTCCCTGGGGCCTCTGCCAGCGACAGATGCTGACCCCCCTCTCCCTCCCTGGCTGTAACTGATTCCGCTTCCCGCCCTGTGGCTGACGTGTGGGGAAGCCCTGTGGGGGGCAGAGGAGAGGGGGAGGTATTTGTTTGGAAGGTCCCTGGCTGCCCACCCTGAGCTGCTGCTATCTCTGCCCCCGTCCCCAGCCAGGTCCAGGTGCTGACAGCGGGTGGTTACGTGGCTCAGAGAGCCCAGCCTTCTGAGGCAACGTATTTATGGGCAAATCCTCATCCTTTGCACTGTGGGGGCTTGCTGGGCCCCCTGCCTGCTGCCTGGCCCTCCCCGGCCGGGTCCCCATCCCCTCAGCCCCCTGCCCTGCCCGTTTCTGCCTGGCCCTCCTCCCCCAGGGCCTGGGCCCCTGACACTGATTGGCCTGGGGAGCTGCTCCGTAGCCCAGAGGCCTGCTTGTGATGAGCTCCCATCTTCCCACTCGGCCCCATTAGTGGGAAGGTTTCCAGCCAGCAGCCTCAGCCCACTGCCCGGGCATGTGTGCAGTGGGGACTCGTGCCAGGCAATGGACATCGCATGGGCCAGGAACCCAGGCTGGGCAAGGGCCCTGGCAGCCAGCCCCTCCCAGCGCACACTGCATGGTTGGGTGCCAGGGCAAGGCTGGGCTCTTGGGAGGGCATTGCTCAGGCCTGCTGTGTGGGGTGCAGCACACAGTGAGCTCAGGGACTCCCCTCAGCCATGGATGGGCAGGCATTGAGCTGGGAGCCCTCAAAGCAGAAGGGGGCAGAAAGCCCCCCCAGCCCAGCCTGCCCCATCCATGCAGGGCACCCTGCCAGCCGTGTGTGTGGGTCAGCCCAGATCCCCGCTGGTGAGGTGCCCCTAAGCAGCAGCCTGGCCCTGGGGACTCCGCTCTCCCTGCTGCCGGGCCAGGCCTGCTACAGAACCCAGATTTTGGTGGTGCTGGGGGCTGCGTGTCGCCTGCAAGTTCTTGGTCCCCTGGTGTTGTACCTGTCCCTCAGCAATAAACGCTGCATTCTGACCCTGGTGTGGGGGCTGAGCATTGCGGGGGGGTGACCCCAGGGCTCCCGGCACCGTGCCAACCACCCCACCAGCATGAGCGCCCAGCTGACTCATGGGGCTCCTGGTGCAGGATCTAGCCCAGCACCCCCCAGCTGCCTGCAGTGGGGAGATGGCTGCCCAGAGGGGGCCATGCATGCAGCCAGCCCCCTGGATGTCCGCACCCCACCCCATGGCAGCGGCTGCCCGGGCAGGGCTTGTGCAAGGCCTCTGAAGCCCAGCAGTGTTGTGCTGTAACCACTAGGCAACACAATCTCTCGGCTAATGAGCAGGAGGCGCAGACCATGCTCTGGGGCGTCTCCCAGGAGTAAGCCCCCCCACGCTCACCCTCCAGCAGAGCGAGGGGGGCTGCTCCTGCTATGCACCAGCCAGAGGGGGCACATCACCCTCAGGGCTGCAGCTCTCCCAGCCCCCAGTGCCTGGGGCCATGGCAATGCCCATCCCAAGGAGGGCACTTTGCCATGGCACAAAGGGAGCTGGGGTGGTGCCAATCTGCCTGGGGGGCACCTTGGTGTGCAGGGGAAATGAGACTTAGCAGGGGGATTTGGGGTAACCCCAGCTGCCCCCAGCACTCAGTGCCCCCTACCTCCTGAGTGGCTGGCACGCTGCACCGTGGGCAGAGCACCCCGAGTGGGGCTGGTGCTGTATTGCCAGCTGTCACTGCACCAGGTGTCTCTGGGGTCCGGGGGGTAGCTAAGGTTCCTGCTTGGCTGCCATCAATCAAGCCAAACCCAGGTGGCCAGCTGTGTCCTACCCCCAGGGCCTGAGCCAGGCTTGGGGCCCCCTCCCCAACTTCTGGTGTAGCCAGCATCTGCTAAGAGACAAATGTAAAGACCTTTATTGGTGTCCACCGTGATTGCAGCCTGTGGGCCCGGGCCCCCCTGCCCAGCTGTGCCCAGGCACCCCAGCCCCTGCTGTACAGTTGGTGTGTGTGTGGCGGGGGGTGTTGTGGGCGATTAAGGTCCCTGCCCCATCACAGCTTTGGGAGCGAGCCAAGTGCCCGCTGCTGCCCTGGGTTCTGTGTGATGGCTGCTCGCCGGGCGGCACGTCCCCTGAGGCAGGGGATGGCCTGTCAGCCGTGTTCACCAGGCCGCCCCCCCCTGCGCTGGCATGCCTGGAAGTCTGTTCCTGCGCAGACCGAGCGAAGCCCAGTGCCCCCACCCTGGCGCAGGGAGGGCCTGGGCCCTGTCTCAGCACAGGGCTGCTGTGTTCTCAGGGGTGGGGGGACACGGGGGGTTAGCACCATTTGACGTAAGGTTACTCTGGGGTTTAAGGTCCTGTGTGAGGCGTGTGCGCTGTGGGGAGCTGCAGGGGGTACGAGGGGACCCCCTCAGCCCAGGCCATGGGGCTGCAGTGGGCGGGCTTGGAGGGACTGCAGCATGGGGCCTGGGCCTGGCAGCAGAAACCTGTGGCTGGGCTCAAGGGGTGCTCCCAGCTCAGCCCCCCACTCCTCTCCCCGCCCCACTTGAGAGCTGGAGGGGGGGGCAGTGGGGCTCCCTGTCCTAATGATGGTGTTGGCAGACCTCCCCCCCTCCCCCCGGCCTGGGGTGCAGGTGCTGCCCAGGCTGAGATACCTGCCCCCACTCCCCATAGCTCAGGAGTTGGCTGGATCCTGGTGCATGGGGGTGCCCTGGGGCTGGGGGGCAGCAGTGCTGGGCTGTCAGTGCTTCCTCTGGGGCATGGCTCCTGGGCAGGGAGTGGGGGGCTGCCCCCTCCCCCCACTAGCCGGCTTTGGTGCATGCCCACCCTAAGTGTGCTGGCAAGGGGCTGCCTGCGCAGCACCCCCACGGGGCCGGGGAGGGCGCGAGCTCTGGGCACAGTCCTGGTGTGGGCTGCTCCCTGGCAGGGCCGGGCCGGTGGGGCTCTGGTTAGTGGCAAAGCGGCTGGCACCTTGCCGGCCTGGGCTGGCTCCTGGCTAAGTGCACTTGATGCTGTATCGGTGCCATGCGCCCAGGTCTGGCACATGCTGAGACGGCAGCAGAAGGGGCTCGTGCCTACAGCTGGAGGGGGCTCAGCAGGGAGGGTAGAGGTTACCTGCCCTGTGCCCACCTCCCTATGGGCTCCCTGGGTGCTAGTCTCACCAGGCCTGCCAGCCCCCGTCCCCAGCTCTGGCACTGCCAGAGCCCAGCAGGCAGGGCTGGCGCTGCTGGTTCCCCAGCCCAGCTCCTGGGGGCACCCCTAGGGTGAGGCAGGAAGGCAGGGCCTGGCACAAGCAGCCTCATGGCAACCCCCCCCCCCCATGGGAGTGAATGTGTCACTAGCAGTGCCAGAGCCCCTGGGAGCTGGGCAGTGTCCCTGGGTTGAAGACTTGGGGGCATCCGTGAGCCCATAGTGGGGTGGAGGGGGTGTGCAGCTGAGCCCTGCCCTTGCTGTGGGTCACAGGGGGCAGGAGGCTCAGCTGCCGGGGTAGGGGCTGGGCAGGGTAAGGGGCCCAGTCCAGGCACCGTGAAGTGGGGGGGGAAGCAGATCCTGGTATCACCACACAGCAGCGTCCCTGCTGCCCTGTGCAGCTCACCCCATCCAGCCCTGCCTCTGGGCCCCGCACCACTTAGCTAGCACCCTCCCTTCCTGCCCCCCTGCCCTCCCAAGCTCTGCTGGTGCCCCTCCCTGCCGACCCACAGCCTCGGGCTCTCCACCCCCTGCGCTTCCAGCTTTTGCAGCTGGCTGTAGCTGGTGGGTACCCGCCCACTGGGACTGGGCATGAGTAATGGGTCTGGAGGTGCCCCCTGCCTCGCAGCCCCATCCTGTCCTCCCCCACAGGGTTATGGGCATGGAGCCCTCTCCCTATTCTCCAAACCCTGCCCCACGTCCTCTGATGCAGCAGAGTCTCCTCATGGCGGGACAGCCCCTGCGCCCCTGGCAGTGTTCTTAGCATGGTCTCTAAATGGCTCAGTGCAATGGCATCTGCGGCGGGCCAGCACTGGCACCTCTCTGCTCACGTGGGCATTGCTGGCTCAGGGAACGCCACTGCCTAGCGGCGGCCACACCCACCCCGGCCATGTGCAGGGCCCCGGCTCAGCGCGAACTGGGCAGCAGCTGCAGGGCCCGTTGCAGTGCTGGGCTACTGCTCGGTCAGCGAGAGCTGCAGGATGCGCCGCAGCTCCTCCTCCTCCTGCCGCGTGCGTCGTTCCGCCTCCGCCTGCTCCCGCGCCGACAGCTCCATGGCCAGGCGCAGCTGCTCGTCGTAGCTGTGGAACAGGGGCCTGGGCACACCGCTGCCCCCGCCCTGCTGCTGGGGGCTGGCCTGCCCAGGGGGAGGTGTGTGCTGGGGTGTCCTAGAGGGGGCAGGGGAACAGCAAAGGTGAGCGGGGGTCCTGGGAACACGGGTGCCAATGCTAAGCCCAGGCTGCTGCAGGGCCCTATGCCATTTCCAGTGCCTGGATATGGGGGGCTAAGTGCCTGGGGCAGACGGGCACAGCAGCTCTCCACCCCCAGTGTCAGTCACACTGCAGTGTGGCCAGCTTCGTTACAGCTGGGGAAACTGAGGCACAGCCCGGGCAGGCCACGGGGAGGGTCTCCTCCAGGTGGGGCTGCACACAGCTGTGGAACAAAGCCATGGGGCTATGCTGTGTGGGGCCACTGGGCCAGGCAGGACAAACTGAACCCCCCGGCTCCAATGCCAGGCCCTGTGAGCCCTGACCCTGGCTAGGACTAGCCAGACCTTACCAACCTGTCTCCTCGCCGGCCCTCCTGGGACAAGGGGTGCGTGCCCGGCTTGCTGTTGGTCAAAGCTTCCCAGATGGTCACCTGCAGATGGGGTCACAGCATATTAACCCTTCGCCTGCCACCTCCCCCCCACTCCCCAGCTTGGATGGCACTTCCTGGGGCCTGGCGTGGGGGGTTAGGCCGAGGCCCAGGGCGTGGCCAGAGAGTGCAGAGGAGACATTTATCCCAGCAGGCACAGGGCTCCACCACCACCCCAGCTGCAGGAGCCCTGGGAACACTGTTCTCCTGGCTGGTGCTGCTGCCTGATGTGTGCCAGTTTCAAGGCGGAACAGGGGAGGATCCGCCCCGAGCTGCGGGTGGCAGTGTGGGGCTGCTCCAGGCCGGGCTGGCATGCAGAGCTGCATATGGAGCTCAGGGTGTCTCTGCTGCCCTTCTGGTGCCGTGGGGCTGGGACAGAAGTAACGCAAGAGCTGGTCCCCTGAAGTCTCGAGGCTGGTGCTCACCGCGCCCTGCACCCCACCAGTGCCCGGCAGAAAGGGCCACCCCAGAAGCCAGGTGCTGGGATGAGGCTGTTCCTGTCCCGTGACACCCGGCTGGCCCCGCAGCAAAGGGGGCGCGGAGCCCACCTGATCATACTCCGTGCCCGCCTCCAGCAGGCTCTGTTGGATGGCGAACTGCAGCAAGTCGTCGTCCTCCTCGCACATGGCGTCCCGCTGGCTGCCCAGCACGCTGTACCCAGGCGGGGCCTCGAACAGGGATGGGTCCATCTCACAAGCCCGGCAGGAGGCTGCGGGGACCAGACATGCCTCTTATTGGGGGCGGGGACACGGCGCAGCATGCATCCCCTGTGGACTACACCCCCCAGCATGCACTGTGCTGGCTTGTGCTGCAATGCATGCTGGGAGCTGCAGGCCCCACAGCTGTGCCTCCCTATCGAAGGGGAGGGCAGGTGCCAGCAGCACTGGGCGCAGCTGCTACTGGCCTCTCAGCTGGTCACCAACAGGGGGCACCAAGCCAGGTCCGGGGGGGCACTGCTAATGTGCACAAGCCAAACTCACCCTCCCTTGTAAAGGCTGAGGGGATGATGGGAGCATGGGGGAGGGGGACCAGAGGGCTAGGCTGCAGGTAGCTCAGGATGCTGCAACCTCTAGCGCCTAGCCCGTCCCCCGGGGCAGGGACCGCGTACCCAGGGAGCTGGAGCTGCTGACGCTGGAGGAGTCGCTGCTGGGCGAAGGTGCCTCGCTGCCAGAGCTGCGGCGCACAGAGCTGACGGGCTCATCACAGCCATTGAGGTTCCCAAAGGTGATGCGGGCGTTGAGGATGTGGAAGATGGGAATTTCTGGGAGGGGGAGAGAGCGGGCGCAGTGAGGGAGGTGCACCGGCAGGGCCCAGGGCTAGCAGTGCCAGGGCCTGGAGAGCAGCGCATGCACCCACCCCCCTCCATGGGGATCTGCGGCTGGCACACGCAGTCTGCGGGCTCCTCAGGTGCTGGCAGCTGACACACCTCCTGTGAACGGCAGCCAGAGTCATACCTGGGCACTGGGGGCACAGACCCAAGGGAGCCCCTGGTGAGGGCACTGGCCAGAAGCTGGTGTCCATGTGGCACGCCAGGGCCTGGTGCACGGAGCCCCCAGCAGCCGGATCATAGCAGGGCAGGGGTAGCACAGCCTCACCTATCTTGACGGGGAAGCCGGGCGGCAGGCGGAGCGTGATGAAATCCCGGAGCTTGGCGAAGAGCGCATTGCTTATGGCCATGAGGTCGATGATCGGTGCCACCTGCTCGCACAGGGACAGTGGGTGATCCTCACACAGCCATAGCTTGGCCTTGAACCTGCAGTGGGGAGAGATGCCCACCAGAGCACGGGCCCCTGCCTGGCGCTGCCCCTCCAGCACTGTGCCCAGCTCACTGGGCAGGTGCTGCCTGCTGCCCCATGGGACAACACACACTCCTCACAGTCCGGGCAGCCTGCACTACGGTCCCACGTGGGGAGCCCCAGGCAGACCCCGGGTGGATTCAAAGGGCTCTGGCCATGCCTCTGCCCTGCCATTCTCTCCCAGATCAGCCTCCAGCCCGCTCCTGCTCTCTCTGCCCCAATCCCCTGCAGCAGTGAGTTCCACCTATCCCCAGCCTTCCCTCTCTTGCCAGGGGTCCCCCTCTGCCCCAGGCTTCCTGGCAGGGACTCCGGCCCCTCCTTACTTCTGCGTCTTGGTGGTGAGCTCCATGGGGCGCCCTATGTCTCTGCTGCCCAGCTCGAAGCTGGGGTTGAAGTACTCCTCGGGGGTGATGGCCGTGGGGTTGGTATGGCTCCGGGTCTGCGTGATCAGCGTCTGCGCCGGGATGAGGAAGGCCTCATTAGCCCAGCCAGGCTGGGGCTGCTCTGCCCAAACATGGGCCCCTCGCCTCCCCCAGCTGCCAGGGCCATGCTGGTCCCAGAGCTGCCCCCCAGCTGAGCCCACTACTCACCCCATTGCTGGGCCCCACGTGCTGCTCGGCGATCCCCAGGAAGGACTGCAGTGGGGTCTTGCTGCCTGCTGAGAGACAGGGACAAAGCATGGGGCAGTGACACCATCGGCTCCCCGCCTGGGGGAGGGCAGGGCCAGGGGCAGCGCCAGGATCCGCCTGCCTCCCCCAGCCAAAGGCAGATGGGAAAGCTATGGGGCTGCAGGGGCAGAAACAGGGCCTGTGGAGGTGGCAACCCCCCATCCCTCAGAACCGGCTCTTACCTTTGCTCTTGCCCTTGTGCTGGTCGGAAAGGTGCTCTGTCCGCGTCCGCGTGATCAGCTCCACATTGGATGCGCCATAAACCTGCAGGGAGGAGCCCGAACGCCAGAGGCTGCAGCTCTCTCTGCCCTCCAGAGGTCTGCCCCCGCCAGCGGCTGGGCTAGCAGAAGGGGGCACTGTCCCCGGGCTCCTCAGGCTGCTCCCCTGGCACCTGGGCCCTGGTTGGGAGCTAAGGTCCCACTCCCATGGCCCAGCCAAGTCTGGGGCATCGTGACTCCATGCCCACCAAGGAGCCTTGGCTGGGGCCAGGCGAGCCATGGTAGCGAGGAGGCCAAGATGTGACCCTGCCTCTGTGCTGAGTCAGGTCCTGTTGTGGCTCCCGCTGCCCCTCCCGGGGCTGCGGAGGGGGCACTTGTCTCCCCCTGGCAGCCATCGCCCTGCTGCCCTGCACCCCCCTGCCCTGAGCCATTGGCAAGGCCACCCTGCCCCCCATCCCCCTCACCTTGGCCTCGTACCCGTTCACCACCTCCGTCTTCTCGCTCCGCCAGCCCAGGAGCCCCGTCTTGTTCCTGATGGTGACAAGGCAGCCGTTAGCGACAGACCCCAGGGGGATTTACGCTCAGCCCCTCCCACCCCATGCTGCCTCTGCCCTGCTGCTGGCCCCCAGAACCAGGGACCCAAGGCACCCCTAGGCTGCAGCAGAAGTCACCTGCATCCCAGCCCCCTCCCCAAGCCTTCCCTTGCCCAGTGTGTGCCCACCTCTCGAAGGCGATGTTCTTGGTGTCCAGCTGCGTGGTGACGACGGGCGCGGTGAGCCGGCCCATCACCTGCTCCTCGGTGGGCTGCACAGTAGCCAGCAGGCCCTCGCGGTCGTGGCTGGCCAGTGCCAGCGTCTCAGAGTACACCACCTGCCGGTCATGGTCGATCTCCAGCACCACCGCGCTGGTGTCTGCCAGGAGGAGGCCACATCAGCACCCAGCACCATGGGGCTGCAGTTCTGGGGCGGGCTCCAGGCAGTGCAGGCTGGGGGCGTGTGCAGGCGGGCATGTGCCAGGGGCCTGCCTGACTTTGCCAGTGCTGGATCTCCAGCTGTAGCAGAGCCCCCCTGCCCTGGTAGTGAGCAGGGGCCAGGTGGGCTGCTCCACCTCCCTGGACATCAGCACCTCCCCCATCCATAACTGCCCCTCTGGCTGCATGAACCCCACATGCCCCCTCCACTCTGCTGCGCCCACTTGCCAGCTTCAGGGTGCCATCCAGTGGGGTAGGCGTTTCCCTCTTCCCACCTGGTGTCTAGACAAGGGCTTTTCACTCCTCCCACCCAGCCAGCAGAATGAGACCTCTGCTACCCTCGAACCAGGGGAGTGGGCATCAGCCAGGGCATGGAGCACCAGCCCCCGGCCCACAGGCGAAGCTGGGCCTTTCCCGAGTGCGTCTCAGCCAGTGGGCTCTCCCACCATGCACCCCGGGACCTCCAGCACAGGGTCACCCCAGCGACTGAGGCAGCACCTGTCCGGCTGCTGGGAGGTTAGAGGGCAGAGTCCCCTGAGGGGCCAGTGTGGCCTCCCGCTGCAATGAGATGGGTGTGTGCATTATCACCAGCCGACGCCCATGGGCTGCCCTGGGCAGGGCTGGGGGCTGTGGCCCTGCTTCCCCTGGAGCCTTTCGGCACCACGCTGTGCCAGGGGCCCTGCTGACCTTGTCCCCGGAAGACGAAGCTGCGGTTTCCCCGCTGCCAGGTCATGTGGTCGAAGCCAAGCAGTGTCGTGTCCACACGCAGGTTCTGGCCGCTCTTCCACACCTTGTAGGTGTCACTGGGGCAGATCTTGGAGACCAAGGGCACTGTGGGGAGGGAAACGTTAGGGGCAGCCCCCAACTCGTCAACTGCCTCGTGAGGTGCTGGGCGGGGGCATCCCGCTGGCCTGGGCCCCATCGCTCCAGGGCCCAGGCACCGAGTCTGGACAGGAGCTAGAATCCCCCAAACTGCCGCATGGCCAGAGCTCTCCGCTAGGGGGAGCAGGGCCGGGGGCCCGGCAGGTGAGGGGAGAGGCAGTGGGGTCCCCAGCAGGGAGGGGGTCTGGCAAGCGGCCCCTGGACCCAAGGGCTGCCTGGGGCTGTCACAGGTGTGGGGGAGCACTGGGGTCATGCCAGGGGCGTCTGGGGGCATGGGGCAGGTGGGGAAGCAGTGGGGCTTTGCCGCTTGTCCTGGGCCCAGCCTCCCCCTGGTGGCCCCAGAACTTACCCCAGCTGGTGAATTCCCATTTCATCTCCACGTAGAAATCCTGGGCCTGGGGAGAGGAGAGAGGCCAGGGTTGAGGGGCGCCCAGGACACCCATGAGATCCTCTCACGCCCAGCAGGGGCAGGGAGCCAGCAGTCCTTGGTGTGACCGTGTGCGAACTCTGCCAGCTTCCCCCCTACATGGGGCTGGTGAGGGCACATGGAGCCCCTGGGCAGGGGGTCGCTGGCCCAGGAAGCACTGGCTCCCTGCAGTGGCCCAGGGCGGGAAGCGTGCGGGGGGATGGGTGGCCTGTACCTTGCGCAGCTTCTCCAGCAGGATGGGGATCCCAGCCAGGCGCTTGATGGCTCGCAGATAGTCGCGGTACCGCAGGACCAGCTGCACCAGCTCCAGGTCGCGGGTGCTCACCGCCTCTTGGAGCACTGGGGGGACAGAGGGGGCATCAGGGGCAGCGGGCAGGGTCCTCTCTGCCCACATGAGCAGGACAGCCAGCCCTGCCCCACCCAGCCCCAGGGAGGGCATCTGAACAGGGCACCCAGTTCCGGACGAGGGAGGACCCTGGCCTGGGCCTCTGGCAGTGCCCCCAGGCGGAGCTGGACTCCTGCAGCTCTGTGAGCCCCGTGGGTTTGCTTCAGCCGGGGGGGGCGCCAGCATCAGCCATTAGGGACCCCCTGGAGCTGCCCCTCCCACCTGCCCCAAGCCACTGAAGGAGCATAGACTGGCTACCTGCCCGTGGTGCTGGGATCAGACACCCCCCTGCACTGCAGGGCTACACAGCACCTCCACAATGGTTGCCAGGAGACCTTGGGGCTGCTGGGGGGTGGTACTGAGGGGCTCCGGCCGAGGGGCTGTGGGTTGGGACTGGGGGGCACCGGCAGAGCTGTGGGAGGGAGGCAGGCGGGAGCCAGGGCTGGGCTAGCAGGGGCTGTGGGTTGGGACTGGGGGGCACCGGCAGAGCTGTGGGAGGGAGGCAGGCGGGAGCCAGGGCTGGGCTAGCAGGGGCTGTGGGTTGGGACTGGGGGGCACCAGCAGAGCTGTGGGAGGGGGGCAGGTGGGAGCCAGGGCTCGGCTAGCAGGGGCTGTGGGTTGGGATCAGTGTTCCCTCTAATTTTTTACATCCATGTGTGGAATGAATTTTGTTATAAGCATCAATATGGAGGTGCTGTGTGGCAGGGGTGGTGCCGAGGGGTCCATGGTGTGGGAGGGGGCTCAGGTCTGGGGCAGAGGGTTGGGGGATGAGGGCTCTGGCTGGGGGTCTGGGCTCTGGGGGCCAGGGGATGAGGAGATTGAGATGCAGGAGGCGACTCAAGGCTGGGGCAGAGGGTTGGGTGCAGGGGGGTGCAGGCTTTGGGGTGGGGCCAGGAATGAGTGGTTTGGGGTGCAGGCTGCCCTGGGGCTGCAGCGGGGAGAGAGGACTAGTAGGGCTGGGCTGGGCTGAGTCGGGGCACCTCTCCCCACATGCACGGCCCTTGATAGCTTGCTGCATGGCCGCACAGCTTACAGGGAACTTAGGTTGGGATTTGGGGGCAGGCCTCAGCTGGGCTGGCAAGGGATTGAAGGTCGGGAGTGAGGGGCACTGGCAGAGCTGGGGGATCCAGGCTAGGCTAGCAAGGGGCTGCGGGTCAGGAGAGGGGGCACTGGCAGAGCTGGGGGAACCAGGCTGGGCTAGGGGCTCAGCGGAGCTGGGTAGGGGCATGGTGCCCACGTGGTCGTGCTCATCAGCCCCCACCTGCACTGCACATTGACCTCCATGAACTCACTCCAGGCGCCCGGTTGCTCTGTCACACCCCTAGCCCCCATGCGGTGGAGCTGATCTCACTCATCTTTCTTCCCCGTTAAGTGCCAGCCCCTGCAGAGACCTGGCTCTGGTGCCTAGAAATGGCAGCGTCCCCAGGTGCCAGCCCCTGGCGCAGGAGAGGTGGGCTGCTGTGGGCACTGGTTGTCAGACCCCCTCCCCCTGTGTCCTGGAGCCGCCCACCCACCTGTCCAGCCACTGCGGTTCTCCTTGCCCACGTCGGCTCCATGTTGGAGCAGGACCCTGGCGCAGTCCAGGTGGCCCAGCGTGGTGGCGAGGTGCAGGGGTGTGCGGCCCCGCGGGTCCAGCTGCTCAATGTCCACCTGCCAGGAGAGCCCAGAGAGGGGCTTAGCTGGGGGTGAGCCAGGGACAGAGTTTGGGGGAGCAGCCCCAGCAGGCCTGTCTGCTGCTCCCAGCCATCACCACCTCTGTGGGGACCTGGGCCCCCCAGTGTCTCAGTGCTCCAGTGGGGAGGTGAGTCCGACTGGGGTCTGAGAGCCACGCCCATGGGGCAGGTGGGGGAGGGCAGTGAGCTGCCCAAAGAACTGGCTGGCGAGGGGCCCTGACCTGGGAATTTGGGGTGCAGGCACCTCTGGCCAGGGCACAGCTCACTGCAGGCAGCTGAGTAGGTGAGATTAGAGCTCCCAGGGCCCAGCCTTGGGCTGGGACCTGATCAGCCCCAGGGCAGCTGGAGCCTGTGCTGGTGCAAGTCGGGAGAGAGGCTCCAGGCCCACAAGTGCAGCCCATAAGATTGGGGGTGAGTGGCCCTGCCTGGGCCCTGGGGGCTCCCTGCTGCACTGTGGGGGGAGGTAGCAGGGAAATCCCTGCAGCAGGGCTGGGAGGACTGACTACAGGGCACCTTGACCGGGCAGGGAGGTGCTGCTGCTCCCTGTGAATGCCCTGGGGCCACGCCAGCAGCACCATCCAGGGGGCAGCTGCCCAGGGGGCCTGTTCTCTCTCCATGCCCAGCGAGGCCAGGGGAGTGTGATCGCTGGGGCTCAGTGAGGAGGTCCATGAGCCCCAAGCAGCCCTGCCAGCTGAGGAAAATCTGAGCTGTTGGGGGCGGTCTCCTGTATTGGGGTCAGTGAAGAGCATCCATCCCCTGCTCCCATCCCATCCCTGCTGCCCCGGGTTGGCCCAGCCTGCATGCAGGGACTCAGCCCATGCCAGCTGGAAGAGCCCACATGGGCTCCTGTGCTCCAGCCCTAGGCACCCCGTCCAAAGCTGCAGGGCAGGGGCTGGTGGCCTCAGGGATGCGGCCAGGGCAAGGCACCCCCCCCCCAGCCTGCCTCCAGTGGAGAGCAGCACTCAGCCTCCTCGGCCCCTGGATGGGGCAGCCAAGGAGGGGCTGGGCATGGAGGACAGTGCTAGGCTAGCAGCCCCTGAGTTCCTGGGAGCTGGGCTGCAGGGCAGGATTCGAACCAGTGCCCTGGTGGCGGGGCTCCCCCCCGCCTCCCCCCCAACACACACACAGCAGGGGCAGCCCTGGCCCAAGCAGTGAGCTGATGCTGTTAGGTAGCGAGCTGGGGAGGGCATGGAGCCGTGCTGGGCCCAGGACGGGAGAGAGGCAGAAGGGGCAATAGCAGCTTCTGCTGACGAGACACAAGCTGGTGAATCTATCCAGAGCTCGGAGGAGCCCAAACACTCAGCCCTGCCTCCTAAAGCAGCTGGGCCAATCCAGGCTGTAGCTGCCTCCGGCCTCCCTTGGTAAATCCACCAGCCTTTATTTGTGATCAATGCAATTTGCAAATTGACACCGTGGTGCCTCTTTGCTGCCTTGCTGGGCACTGGGTGCATGGTGGTGGCCTGGCGCGGGGATGGCTGGGGGCTTCCTCAGCCGAGCAGCAGCGGCACAGGGCAGCCCTGAGCACTCAGCCTCTCTGTCGCATCCCGTTTCTGCCCCGGGTCACCCCAGCACTGCTGCCCAGCAGCTCACGTCCCTGCGTACTCAGCATGCGCTTCCCTGCCCTCACGTGTTATTTCCAGCTGCGGTACACGTCATCCCCAGCCAGACGTGCCAATCACGGCACCTCAGGCCATGTGAGATCCCCCTCCTGCTCTGAGGGCGTGCGACAGGGCGAGTGGGATCTGATGGACCATGGGCCCTGCCACTGGGACTGCCTGGGAGCTGAGCACATGCCCCAGGTCTGTGGCTGAAGGCCTGGAGTGTGGGTACAGCTGGTGGCTCCTCCTGCGCACATCCACATCTCTGCCCCACATTGCCTTCGGTGGGGGGCAGCCGGGAGGGCTGCCAGTGCCCGCTGTGCCCGCTAGCACAAGGCTCCCGCTCTGTGGGCAGCTCCATTCCCATCCCCTGCTACCCCGCATCCCTTCCCACTGAAAGCCCAGCGACATCCCCGGGGGAGCCCCTGTCACGTCCATTTCCTGCCTGGCTGCCGAGCCAGCGGCACATGACACCTCATGCCACACTGAGGAGATGATAAGTTGGGTTTGCCGGGTCAAGGGGCAGCTGGGCCAGAGTCCAAACCCCGGTGGGGGCAGAGGACGGGAGCTCATGTGAGGGCCGTGCCAGGAGCCAGGCTGGGGATGGTGTGGGGTGCCAGGCCATAGGAGGCACGGGAGAGGGGGGTTGACACACAGCCTGCAGAGCCTGCACCGGGATGGAGGGGGGCCCAGCAGCACCCCGTTGGCGGGCACAGCGAGCCCTGCTCAAGGGGCAGCCCTCCCTTTAGCCCTCCAGCCGCTCAGAGAGATGGGCCTGACTGCAGGTTCTGGGCCCATCTCCGCTGCCCGCCCTGAGATGGGGCAGTGGTGTAGTGCGGCACTGAAAGGGTTAGTGGCATCTGGCCTGCAGGCCTCTGGGCCAGGCCAAGTGAGCTGCCGGGAGCCCACTGGCTAGAGACACCGGGCTCACAGGTGCCAGCTGTTTCCTGAGCATGCCCTGCCCACTGGGCCGGTTCTGCAGTCAGTGGGGAGGGGGAGGGGCAGCCCAGGTAGTGCCTGGGCCGGGTGGGGGGGGTCAGTGCCCCGGGGGTGCGGTGCTGGGTTGGCCCGCGGCTGGAAGCTGGTGCCCGGCAGAGCTGTGATGTGATGGGGCTGCACGTCTGGAGGTGACAGCTGAGCGGCTCTGGGCCAGCATCTCCTCCAGGCCCCCCCCGCCCCCGACTAGAGGCACAGGGGCCCTGAGAGAAGGCCTTGAGTGTGGGAGACCCCCCTCCGGGGAGCAGCAGGGGTTGCAGGTTGGAATGAGGGGCATTGGCTGGGGGGCCCCAGTGCCTGACTTGGGTGAGTGGGCTCCCCCCTTTCCTGGCAGCTCTGCCACAGAGAGGCTCCCTAGGAGGGGTGGGGGGGTTACAAGGTTGCTTGGAGACAGCCTGTCCCTGGAGTCCCTCCCCCACCAGTGCTAATTGCACCATACTCCTTTGCCAGACACTAGCTCCCAGGGACCAATTCTTGTTGTTGAGAGAAACTGTAACCCCCTGGGGGGGGACGGGGGGGCAGCTCCACTGCTGCAAGGCTGCCCAGCCCCCCACCCACGGTGCCCTCGCGCTCCAGGGTGTCTGTGCCCGGAGAGGAGCCCCCCCCCAGCTCAGAGCCGTGCCAGGGGGTGGCAGACAGCATCAGCTGGTCCATGGGCTGGCACAAACGGCTCCCACCTCATCTCCAGCAGCTGCCCCAGGCTCCCTGGGAGCAGCCAGTGGGCTCGGGTGCTGCCAGCCAGGCTGGGGCGTCTCCCACAATCCCCCCCAGGGAGCAGAGCTCAGCCATCCCCTGCCATGCACGTCGGGGGTGCCCCAGTCACAACACTGGGGAGGGAGACGCTGCGAGGGGTCTCAGCCTTGCCCCGCCCGGGCAGACGGGCTCCCTGATGCTCAGGTCTGACCTCCCCATGCCCTGGTTCCTGCCCCCCACCTCAGTGCTTCCCATTCACATGCCAGCTGGATCCAGCTGTTAACAGCCCCATGCGCCGCTCCTGCCGGCCCCCTAGACCCACACCGTCCCTCCTGGCCCAGCCATGGCCTCCCCTCCACCCTGCCCACCTTGGGTGGCAGGGGCCTGGCAAACGCAGCTGCCCCAGCAGAGGGGCACGGCACACAGTACTGAGACACAGGCACTGCCAGGGGGTGCCCCAGGAACAAAACTGGTTCTGGAAGCGGCACCTCCAGTGTAGTGGGAGCAGGCGCGTTAATTAAACGCTCTCCAAGGTGATCGCTCGCTGGCTCTTAATTGCTCTGATGAAAAGGGCTCTAACTAATGAAAGAAAACACACACATGCCAGCCCTCCAGCTGGGAGCTGGTTAATGCAGCTTTCCCCCACCCCTGGCTGCAGGGGCAGGGCTTTCCTAGGGGGTGTGCCCAGTGGGCGCTGCCCCAGGGAGGGGATGGGACACGGGTCCCTCACTGTGGACCAGGAACCAAAGCTGGCTCTTGGTGCCTTGGGTTTAAATCCAGAGTCACCCCATTTACACCAGGCTGACAGATCAGGACTTAAATGGCAGCAGAAGCTGGGTGAATGGCAGCACCAAGTGCTAATGCCCAGGCTTCCCACCCAGCCAGCTCTGTGCTCCCGGGCTGTTCCCCCCACCCAGCGCCGCATGTGCCTCCCCTGCTCACAGCGTGCCGCTGCCTGGGCCCCAGGTCGGGGTCTCTACAGCACCCGACTTGCATTGCCTGGGGTGGTGAGTTCCTCAGGCAGCCACCTGGCTCCTGCCCCTGCTCATGGCTAGTGAGTGGCCGTGTCTCTTGCCCAGGCACCAGGAGGATGGGGACTCGGCAAAGCGGGTTTGCGTGGCCAGATAAGATCAGCAATCTTGGCTGCAGGGAAGGATGAACAGCAGAAGGGTGGCGGATATTAGAAACGTCAAGTGGCCTCAGCAGGCCATGGCAGGAGAGAGAGGGGTGTGAGGTGTGTGTGTGTTAGTTACAGGCCATGGCAGCAGAGAGAGGGGTGTGAGGTGCGTGTGTGTTAGTTACAGGCCATGGTTGTGGAGAGAGGGGTGTGAGGTGTGTGTTAGTTAGAGGCCATGGCAGGGGAGAGAAGAGAGGGGGGGGGTGTGTGTGTGTGTGTTAGTTACAGGCCATGGCAGCAGAGAGAGGGGTGTTAGTTACAGGCCATGGTTGTGGAGAGAGGGGTGTGAGGTGTGTGTTAGTTAGAGGCCATGGCAGTGGAGAGGGGAGGGAGAGAGAGAGAGAGAGAGAGAGAGAGAGAGAGAGAGAGAGAGAGAGAGAGTGTGTGTGTGTGTGTGTGTGTGTGTGTGTGTGTGTTCGCAGCCGAGCAAGGCAGGAGGAGCCCGACCGCCAGCAGAACAGGGGGACTGGGACTGTTCATAACTCATCACATCTCCAGGATGGGGTTCCTCGGGAGGGGGGGAAGCCCCATCGCCTGAGAACCGGAGGCTCTCTCCAGGGCCATGACCACAGACACCGCGGCCTGCCTACCTCAGGGCCCTGAGGCTGGGACGCGGATCCCCACTGCCCCCCATACGCACACTGAACTGACTCTGCCTTCCTGCAGGGGTGCTAAGGGCCAGCCTTTGCCAATGGGCAGCTGGGGACAGCTGGCTTCAGAGGGCACCAATCACCGTGCCCGCCAGGAAAAAGGAAGGGTGCTGACAAGGGCCTGGGGAGGGGTCACTGCAGAGTTCATCCTGCAGCCTGAGATGCCAGTTTCCATTGGCAGGCACTTGGGGCTGTCCCAGGGCCAGCTGGGCAATGCCAAGGAGGAAAAAGAAACTGTTTGTGACTCCTACTGTTTAATCCACAGGCGTTGCTCTGGCTCCCCTCAATCGGAGTGGCTGTGCCAGCCGGCTCCAGCCCAGCCTGCCCCTCAGTGCCAGCCAGAACCTGCCTCAGGTGAGTCGAGCTGCATCTCTGGTCCCCACCCCCCAGCTGGCCAAGGGAGCTCTGCCCATGATGCGGGTGTAGCCCGGTGAGGTCTCCCTGGAGCTGACAGTGCAGGCCTGGCTCCCCTCGGCTTGTGCCCGGGGAACTCAGGCTCCAGGGCCATCCCCACTGGCCGACCCGCCCAAGCAAGAGCTGAACGTGCCCTCGGGCTCAGCTCCATGTTCTGCTCCCTTCCCCACCCCTGCCCTAAACAGTTGTTCCGTGAGCCCTGCCCTGTCCCCTCCCGATAGTGCTCGCTGTAGTCTCCAGAGGAGCCCAGAGGTGTTTGCCGGACGGCGGCAGAAGCGCCAGATGCGGAGCAGGCAGGTTGTCCTGCAGCAGGCAATGGCACAGGAAGGGTCAGTTGCCTTGGAGTGATTGGAGTGAGGCTCCGGGGCTGTACGGTAGGCTGTGTTTTGGGAGAGGCCGGACATTTCAACAAGACAGGCACAGCCAGTCATTCTGGCCAGGATGCAGGCGATGCTGGGCGTGATCAGATAGGGTGATCACACAGCCGCCATGGACCAGAGACCCTGCTCAGAGCTGCCGCTGGCGCTATCCGGCTTAACAGCGCGGGCCACCTGGAGCTGAGAGTGACACTCTGAGCCCTCCAGCTGGGCCCTGCGCAGGGCTCTCCTGGGCACCAGGGGCAGGGTATTTTTCTCCCTCAGAATAAGCCGACCTCCAACCCAGGCAGCTCCTACCAACCAAACCCTCGTTTTACTGCTGCCTCTTCCAACCATGTCACAGAAAATGGGGAGAGACCTCGTGCATCTTGGAGAATTTTTCCTTCAGAGGAAAAGCCGCTGTGACATTCCAAAGACGTAAGTTACCAAGTGAGGTGTAAAAATCCCCCTTGCTCGCCTGGTCCATTCTGGGCATGGGGAAATGGCCAGCACACACTTCTTCAACTTAGCTGAGATCTCCGCCTCCCCGAGCTGCTGCTAAAAATGACCGTGATTACAACTGAAATAAAACGCAGGAGATTCCCCCACAGGCTGCTCTGATCAGGAAAGAGGAGAAAACAGGAGCTCACACGACACGTGGCGCCTCCATTTCCATGCAAATCACAATTAGGCCAGGATCTCTCCACAGCTGCCTGCTACAATACAGACGGGTGTGGCACCAGCCAGCCAAGGTAAAGAAAAGCCTTGCGGCCACAGCAAATATCCCAGCCGGAAGAAGATGCATCAGAGGCGGGTATACATCTCACTGGAAAAACAAAGGACCTGATCCTGCAAGGTACTGGGTCCTCTTGGCTCCCAGTACCTGGGCCCCAGCAGGATCTGCAAACCAAGGCATCATCACACACTTCACACAACTTCAGCCCTGGCACAGAGCGGGCAGGCAAAGGTGGAGTTGGGATGCCTGAATGCAGAACTGCCTGGGGTTTGCCGTTTTCCCCACAACACCATACTGCCCTTGTAACGGAGCCAGCGTTGTGCTGCTGGGGGCAGGCAGGGGTTAATGAGCTGAATAACAGTGACAAAGAACCCCAACCCCCCCCAGCTGGTAACTTCATATTTCAACACTGTGGAAACCCAGCTTAATTATCTGCCGGGCCAGCGGCCCCAGGAGCTCTCACTCTCTGCCCAGTGTAAATGTGTTCACCAGAGCGTGCCCAGGGCAAGCCATGCCAGAACGCAGTCCTGACACGCACGCTGCCTGTTTCCCAAGGTCCAGGTCCTTGCTCTTAGCAGGCGTTGTTTTCACCACAGCAGAGGCACCTCCAGCTACTCCAGATTACTTGTGAGGCAAACCGTATATCGAGTGTCTCTAACAAACCAGGTTGGAGAGGAAAGAAGGAAGAGGGGCCAGTGGCCTACCGCTCCTCTCCTCCTAGCACCCCGAGCTTTCAATGAGTCCTTACCACCCATGCTGGGAGTTTCAACCCAGCCCAAGGGAAATAGTGCCCAGTTTCCACTGAAATTCACTGGAATTTGGATGTGGATTCCTGTAGGCCCAGGCAAATCCCAGCCTCAGGTGCGAGATGATCCTTGGGAGCCTCATGAAGGGGACTGCACGCTCTGAGGCCAGAGGGAATGTATGTGCCATGGGATCTCGCTGTCCCAGCCGACTGATGTGGGAACTGCTCCGGTCCCATGGTGACGGGCGCTGGCACAAAGCCCTTAGACAGTTACCAAGCTCCCACACCCAGGGGGTGTCTGAATGGGAAAAGGTGGCAGAGTATCACCGAGGGTGGCCACCATCCCCCACAGGCCATAAACCGGGTGCTGAGCCATCTCAGTGGCTGGGCTCCTGACAGAGGTGAACCTATCGGTCCCAAACTGGCCCTGCTCTGTGCCCCTTTCTTTAGGCCTCGAGTACTCCAGCCCCAGGATGTACCATTCTGCAAATACTCGACACCCCAGGGTGCGAAAAGCCAGCACCCCGGGACGCCCACCCTGTAGTGCTTTGCCTGGTGCTTCGGGATTTCTGTCAGCTGCTTTCAACGCTGGCTCTGGCCACGGCGTGACACCCAGTGCCTGGATCCCCTGGCCCCAGTGAGGGGCCCATGGGCAGTTTCTGGGGCGAAGGGCTTGGGGGGGGGGGGGTCAAACCATACAGCAGGATTCCCAGCCCCCTCCTCAGCTCCCGTCTGGCACCACTGCGCTGTTCCCTACCCCAAGCCCTAGCCCGCCAAGGGCCAGCATGCCAAGGCAAAGGCCCTGCTCCCCCTCCTCCAGGCCCACCGCCCGGCAAGGGCCCTGCCGGCTGAGCCGGGAGCCGGGGAAGCCCTGCTGCAGACACGTTCTCAGGGATGCTGTGGGGCGCGGGGAGTCTATTGCATCAGCCCCTCCCCCTGCTCCCCAGCACCGTCCCGGGCTGAGCCGGGGAGGGTCGGTGCCCCGCGGCCGGACCCACCTGCTGGGTGCTGAGCTCCCGGTCCAGCTCGCGGGCGCGGTTGTGCCAGACCAGGCGGTGCAGCGGGTACCTGCCCTCCGGCCCCTTCCCGGCCGCGGAGGCGGCGATCATCCTGTCGCCACGCCGGCTCCGACGGCGCAGGGGCGCGGGGCTGGGCGCGGGGCTGCGGGCGGCGCGGGGAGGTGGCTGGGGCTGCAGAGGCATGTGGCAGGGAGGGGGTCTCCGGCGCGCC
>NC_133788.1:22526010-22629508 GCF_003597395.2 Chelonoidis abingdonii
GCCCCGGCCCCGGCATGGCCCCCGCCCTGCTCCGCTCCGGGACCAGCCCCGCCGGCTGGAGAGCTCCGGGCCGCGGCCTGGCGGCGGTGCCTGATGGGAGCTGTAGTCCCCAGCCGGGCCCCAGGCTCATCTTCCTCCCCGGCTTCTCCTTCCCGCGTTGCCCCGGCCCCATCCCAGCAGCTGGGCCGTGCCCATGGCCTGCCCTGGCTCCGCTGGGCCTGCAGCCACCATGCTCCCCCTGCCCCTGCCAACATCGGCTCTGTGCTCTGGTGCCAGCCAGGTGCCCCATCTCAGAGCTGGGGCACTAGGGGCCAGCCTAGGGTGACCAGACAGCAAATGTGAAAAATCGGGACGGGGTGGGGGCTAATAGGAGCCTATATAAGAAAAAGACCCAAAAATCGGGACTGTCCCTATAAAATCGGGACATCTGGGCACCCTAGGCCAGCCCCTTGTCTGTGCCTCCAGGCCGTGTCATACCCTGCTCCTCCGGTGAGACACAGCACCTGCCCTGCTACCACGGAGGGCCTGGGCTTTCATCTGGCCCCCAGGACACCTCTCCTACCTCTTGCTATGTCACTGGTACCCCATGTACCACGGCCACTGGCTCCTCCCCAGCACTGCACAGAAAGCTGTCTGCTGGACTTCTGGAGACATCAGGACAGACTTATGTGCAGTGCTGGGAGGAGCTGCTGGTCTCAGTACGTGTAGGTAGGAGAGGGGTCCTCCCAGCCAAATTTAGGCTGCTAGTTTTAGAGGTTGAAGTGCAGGACCTCCATGGTAGCATTCCCTAAAATGCTCCTAGTTCCACACGCAGGGCCAGCCAGCCAGGCAGAACTGTGGGATCTCAATGCATGGAAGAGACAATGGTGTTTGGAGGAGGGATTTAGGTTTGTTAGAAACTGGGGAACCTTTGGGGAAAGGAGGAGCCTATTCAGGAAGGATGGGCTCCACCTAAACCAAAACAGAACCAGATTGCTGGCATGGAACATGTAAAGTGTCACAGAGGAGTTTTTAAACGAAGGGCTGGGGGAAAGCCAATAGATGCAGAGGAGCACATGGTTAAGGGGATACTCTGCATCCTCATAAAGAGGAGAGGATGGGAGTATAAAGTAGAGGTGGGAACTGAAGAAAAACAGTTAAACCAAAAAGTCCGATTCTATTACATCACATGAAGGCAGACAGCTAAATAGTAACACGTTTTAGAAGTGCTTGTATACCCATGCTAGAAGTCTAAATACTAAGATGGGTGGATTTGAGGCCCTGGTATTAAACAAGATACTGAAATAACAGGCATCATGGAAACTTGGTGGAATGACAATAATCAATGGGAGATGGTAATGCCAGGGTACCAGATATACTGGAGTGACAGAGGAGGTCACATTGATGGGGAAATGGAAATGAAAGCCTACTGAGGAAAAGAGAAGGGAGTGTGAACACTGGCAAGCCAAATGTAAACGTATAAACAGGCAAACCAACAAAGAATGTGAGGAGCAACTAGCAAAAGACACAAAAACTAACAGAATTTTTTGTTAAGTACCTCAGAATCAGGAAACCTGCCAAACAGTCAGTGGAGCCGCTGGACGATCAAGGTGCTAAAAGGAGCACGCAAGGAAGACAAGGATGTTGCGGAGAAGCTAAATGAATTTTTTGTATCCATCTTCACTGCAGATGATGTGAGAGAGATTCTCACACCTGAGCCATTCTTTATGGGTGACAAATCTGAGGAACTGTCACAGATTGAGGTGTCATTAGAGGAGGTTTTTGAAGAAATTGATCAATTAAACAGTAATAAGTCACCAGGACCAGGTGGTATCTCCCAAGAGTTCTGAAGGAACTCAGATATGGAATAGCAGAATTACTGACTGTGGTATGTAACCTATCACTTAAATCAGCTCTATACCAGATGCCTGGTTAATGTAACACTGATTTCTTGAAAAGGCTCCAGAGGTGATCTTGGCAATTACAGGCCAGTAAGCCTGATTCAGTACCAGGTGAACTGGTTGAAAATATAGTAAAGATCAGAATTATCAGACACTAGATTAACATGATTTGTTGGGGAAGAGTCAACATGGTCTGTGTAAAGGGAACTCAGGCCTCACCAATCTGCTAGAATTCTTTGAGGGGGTCAACAAGCATGTGGACAAGGGGGATCCAGTGGATAGAGTGTACTTAGATTTTCAGAAACCTTTTTACAAAGTTCCTCACCAAAGGTTCTTAAATGAACTAAGCAATCACAGGATAAGAGAGAAGGTCTCATGGATCAGTAACGGGTTACAAGACAGGAAACAAATGGTAGGAATAAATTGTCCGTTTTCACAGTGGAGAGAGGTAAATAGTCAGGTCCCCACAAAATCTGTACTGAGACCGGTGCTGTTCAACAGATTCATTAGTGCAAAAGCGGGTAAACAGTGAGGTGTCAACATTTGCAATCAATATAAAATGACTCAGGATGGTTAAGTCCAATCAGTTACTCTTTTGCTACAAAGAGCTAGAAATGGATCTCACAAAATTGGGTGACTGGGCAACAAAACGGCAGATGGAATTCAATGTTGATAAATGCAAAGCAATGCACACTGGAAAACGTCATCTCAACTATACTTACAAAATTATGGAGTCTAAATTAGCTGTCACCACTCAAGATGGAGATCTTGGAGTCATTGTGGCTAGTTCTCTGGAAATATCTGCTCCACATGCAGAGACAGTCAAAAAAGCGAACAGAATGTTATGAACCATTAGGAAAGGTATAGATAACAAGATGGAAAATATCATAATGCCACTATATAAATCCATCGTACATGCCCACAGCTGGAATACTATGTGCAGATCTGGTAACCCCATCTCAAAAAAAGATATATTGGAATTGGAAAAAATACACAGAAGGACAAAAGAAATGGGATGGGGTATGGAACAGCTTCCACATGAGGAGAGATTAAAAAGACTAGGATTGTTCAGCGTAGAAAAGAGACAACTAAGGAGTATACGACAGAGGTCTATCGTGTGGAGGAAGTGAATAGGGAAGTGTTATTTACTCCTCATAACACAAGAACCAGAGGTCACCCAATGAAATGAATAGACAGCAGGTTTACCACAAACATGAGGAAATACTTCTTCACACAATGCACAGTCAACCTGTGGAACTCATTGCCAGGGGATGTTGTGAAGGCAAAAGTATACCTGGGTTCAAAACTAAATTAGATAAGTTCCTGGAGGATGGTCCATCAATGGCCATTAGCCAAAATGGTCAACAACACAACCCCACACTCTGGGTGTCCGTAAATCTGACTGTCAGAACCTGGGGCTGGATGCCAGGGGCTGGATCACTCAGTAATTGCCCTGTTCTGTTCATTCCCTCTGCAGAATCTGGCATTGGCCACTGTCAGAAGACAGGACACTAGGCTAGCTGGCCTGTTGGTCTGACACAGTCTGGCTGTTCTTACCACAAAGCCCTGGGGGGCCCACGCCCCTTGTTCCTGCAGGCAAGTGCCCCTGTGGTGGGATTCCTCTCCGCAGTGTGAACACTCCTCCTGTGATCTGCCCACATTTCTGATGCCACTGGGACAGCAAACGGCCTATGGAGGCATCTGCAGGAGCGGCAGGTAGGGACAGGGTCATGGACTGGGCCAGACAGACACAGGAAGTGTCCAGGCCAGAGGTGCAGAAAGGGCTGCAGGACACACTTATCTGGCTCTCCTGCAGGTGGCGCCAGGCTTTCTCCTGTGCTTGGAGTGACCTTCCAAACTCCAGTCCTCAACCGGCACCCCCAGATTCAGTCCCTCCTAGCGAGGGCCCAGCTCCCAGTGCTCCCTCCGGACACCTTGCTCCATCCTTGTTTTCCTGCCCGGTGTGCAAGTGCTCCAAGGCAGGGGCTGCAGCTTCGCACGTGCAGAGCTCAGCATAATGGGGATGCTGCTCAGAGCCACAACAATGCGACATTCAGCCGTCCGAGAATGGCTCCCGCACGCCCAGATGGGGGTGGCATTTTTCACCCTGCTATGTAGTTTTCCTTTGCATTATTCAGCAGCTGCCATGCTCCACCCCAGAAGTGGGAGGGTGAGGTGGCATTTCACATACATACATATGGGGGGTACTATAGACACCCATCAAAAATGTCCTGGTTTATTGTCTTAGCCTCGGTGCCCAGGCTACACACCTTTCCTTCCCCATGGTGATGGGATAATGGAGAGGCCAACGGCGCTTTACTCACTCATCTCACACACACACATGGTGAATGCCCTGTGTCACTGGCTTCCCCACGTGCAGCCAGCATGCTGACGCAGCCATTGGCACCACGAGCCCCCCAGAGGATTCAGGGAGCCTGGGGTCTTCGGCAGTGGGGGTCCCTGCCGCCGAATTGCCGCCAAAGACCTAGAGTGGAGGAAGCTCCGGGGGCCCGGGCTTCATGAGAGTTTTCCAGGGCCCCCGAAGCAAGTGAAGGATCCTGCTCCAGGGCCCCGAAAAACTCTCATTGGGGCCCCTGTGGGGCCCAGGGCAAATTGCCCACTTACCCCCCCCCCCCAGGCACCCCTGTTGGCACCACAGGACTGGAGAGATGCATGAGCAGGGGCATGATATCTCTCTGCAGGGAGGGGAGCTCAGCATGGCTCGGAGTCAGGCTGGAGCTTTGAGTTGTTCCAACTCTGAACGTGTGCAGAGATTTCACTTGGGTTATTTGTGTGTGTTCTAGAGCCCTGGCTTTTCCAGCCACAAGGAGCCATTATGATCCTGTAGCTAACCCAGGCCATAGACTCTCAGCCAGTGACTCCCAGAGCTGCTTATTCAGACAGATTTGCCTCCATGCACCAGCTGAGCTCAGGGCCCCGTTGTGCTGGGTGCGGAACATGCTCCACAGTTCTGTACTCGGCAGACAGGGGGGAGAGGGGAAGTGACTTGCCCAGGGTTACCCAGCAGGACAGTGGCGAAGTTGGGAATGACACACAGGCCAGTGCCCTGCGCTGTGGCCCAGTACAGAGCTCCATGACGGTGTGCCTAGGTTGCGTGTTGTTCCAGCCGTGAGCAAGCTTTTATTGCAGACGCCTCCCCAAGACAGCGCCACAGTGCCCCGTCTGACGACCTCTGGTAGCAGGGACTAATGGCCTTGCCTACCAGGCATGGGCTGGCACCTAAAGGAGCAACCCCTCTTTCTAAAGACTAAGGAATGGATGTCCAAGTACCAAAGCTCTGCTGTGAGCATCCCACGGGCAAGGGGCTGGGGGCCAGCCACAAGGGGTGGGTTCCCCCTGAATAGAGCCACTGCCTGTATCCCCCTTGCGGAGCTCAAGGACCCACGAAAGCAGCTGGAGTGGGTGATGCTGGCTGGGACTCCGGCTCTGGCAGCCCCTCCCCTGCCGGAGCACTGCCATTCTCTAGTGCAAAGTAAGGGGGCTGTACCCCAGCCATAGATCCCCGGCTGCTGGCGGGTGCCGGCCTCTGCCCTCCACCCAGGTGAGGCACAGCGCAGGAGAGCTCAGCGCAGGAGTCACTTCCTCAGCCTACGTGTGTTTGGGCCCCGGGGGGTAAGGGGGGCAGGCAGCACCGTTACCTTTCCAGTGGGAGCCTGGTGAGCTGAGATCTGGGAGAATCCCCCCCCCATCCAGACACACTCTGTGGATGGTGTTTTCTACTGAGCTGCCAATCTCTGCAACATCAGGCGATGGGGGAAGGAGTGGGGGCATTTGGGGGCTCATGAATTGTGACCCTGCATTCTGTCCTGGAGAGATAACCTGCCAGCCCACCCCCAGCGCTGCTCTGCGCTCACACTGCCCCATGGGCCCTTCTGGCAACAGGCCCTGTGCGTTGCCAAGCAGACCCCCAGCAGCTCATGGCCCAGCAGTGGCACTCTTGGATCGCTGACGTGTTCCCAGGCCAGCGGCACAGGAGAGACCTGCCTGCAGACCTGCTCCGATCACTGGGGAACAATCTCTGTCGGCAGGGCTGGCCCCAAGGAGCGCTCCACAACTGCCACACCAGCCAAGTCCGTAGGCTCTCGGGGTGCTCAGCACCTCTGCAAAGCCTGCCCTAGAGCAGCAGTGCCAGTGAGTGTGGGCACCCATGTTCCCTGCCCTCGGGACCCCGGCCCCTGAGCCTAGGGATGAGAGACCATTTGTCAGGGCGAGGCCTGACCTTCCTAGACATATGGGCAGCACCCAGCGCTGCGTTGGGTGGCTCCTAGCACCACCCAGTGTAAATGGGGGACTGGCACTATTGGGCTAGGTTCAGACTTTCCCCCTCTCCTTTTCCTCCAGGTGGGAGGCCCATGGGCCATTTGAAATGAATTGCGATTATTGGTGGCTGCTTTGCTACTGACCGTTCAGACGAGATGACTGTCCCCAGAGCTCTCTCTTCTGGCTCCCACCAGCCCAGAGGGTTGTCAGGTGATAAAAGGTTTCTTGGGGGTGGGGGTGGTTGGGACAAAGTGAGAACAGAGCCAAAAGTGGTTCTGCTAATGCAGCCATTCAGCTGTATCTAGGTGGCCTGTTCCTTGGTGTTTGAGAGCTAGGGATGCACCTGGCATCTTAGCTGCATCAGCTCCCTACGCGTGCACTCCCCCCGTGCTGAGCCCCAGAGCTCAGAGTGCCCAAGCAAGGTGGGGCTGGCCCCTCTGAAAAATCACTGCGGTTCTCCCACTGAGATAGCCACCCCCTATGACCTTGGACCTATCTCCACAGTGGTGGCACAAGTGGACGATTAACCCCTTGCCTGTGCTGGGCTGTGAAGAACTGGGTCCAGGCGGGTGAGGAAGAACACGGCTCAGCGGGAGGCCAGAGCCCAGGTCAGCTCTGTGGCTGTTTAGAAATGAGTCTCTCATGGCCTCCCTCAGCTCTTTAGGGCAGGGCAGGGGCTCCCAGGTGTTGACCCACCAACTGCATTTTGTCTTTTTTTCCAACTCACCATCCATAGGTGCACCCTGGCTCTGCAACCTAATCATGGCCCAGCCCAGAGGTAAGCCCAGAGGTAGGGCTGAGAAGGAACTGGCCCCGCGCTGTGGCTCCTGTCCTGTGGAGCTGGGCTGTGGAGTTGTGACCTGGTGTGTGCTTGTGGAGGGGTGTCACAGAGCCTCTCAGCTTTGGCCCTTGGCACTGAGCTGGGAGCTGTGTGTTTGCTTTGGGTCCTGCAACCCATCTAGAAGCTTCCCGTGCCCCACCAGTGGGGCGGGTCTCACTGTTTGGGAACTAGGGCTTTAGGGAGGCACCTGCATGTCTCCAGAGGACACAGGTCTGGGCTGAAAGGCCTTCCCTGGCAGCAGCCCTCTGCTCAGTCATGCTGCGAGCAGCGAGCAGCGTGTTACAGACAGCTGGGACAGGGGACAGGGAGGATTCTGTTATGTGCTGGCTTTTCCCCACCGATTGGCATGCAGGTGGGCAGAGGCTGGGCTCTGCTCTGCACATGGGAAGTGACACACATGGATCCTGTGGAGGCAGAGCCCCCCGGACGTTTCAGAGCTGGTCCCAAGCTGCAAAGTTGGCATCTGGGTTTGGATCCAAGGTTCCTGACTCCAGAAATGTAGTGGGGTTGGGAGCGGTGGGGTGGAGCTAGTCAGCTATTGCAGAGGCCAATAGTGGGGTGGGGTGAGATGGAGGGGAGGGGCAGAGAAACCCAATTCCACTTTAACTCTCAGCTTTTCCTATGTTGCTTACTCCTCCGCTATCTTATCTGGATTCTAGACCTGGAGGTGTTGTTAAGCAGAACTAGCCCTGGGTGTGAGGTGCCAGGCCTGGAGAGCATGTGGAAATGTGAGGGGGATACTTAGGAAGGTCTCCCAGGCATGTGAGGGTAGCAGATAAGAGACACGGGGGAGGGGAAGACAGCTCAGCTCGGTGATCAGGCAGAGACTGGGTGACTTTCATCGTCAGTAGCTGCTGCAAAACCAAGTCCCATTGTGACCCGCATACCTCCTGGGTGTGTTGTTTCATCCTATCTAGTGGCATCAAGACCAGAAAGCTGAGGCATCTGCTCTACAGCCTTTGCTAACAGCCTCTCCGGAGGTCCCAGGTTCGATCCCACCCACCGACGCCCATGGTCTGTCAGTGTTATGCCCAGATCTGGCTCCAGGGTTTTTGCCACTCCAAGCGGCAGAAAAAAAAAGAAGTCACGATTGCAATTGGCGGCAGCTCCACCACATCACCTTCTTCCTCAGTGGCAATTCGGCAGCAAGTCCTTCCCTCCAAGAGGGACCGAGGGACCTCCCACTGAAGAGCCCGACGTGCCGCCCCTTCCCCTTGGCTGCCCCAAGCACTTGCTTGCTGAGGTGGTGCCTGGAGCTGGCCCTGGTTACCCCCGGTCAGGGCCCTGTTGTGCTAGCTGCTGTGACAAGTGACAGAGCCCATCCTGGGTGTCAGAGAGTCCGGGCCTGGTGGGTGGAACCGTGCAGAAGTCCCTGCTGGCCCAACTGCAGATGGTGCAGGTAGCATGGCAGAGGGGGAAAGCAGGAGAAGGTGGCAGATGAGGATCAGGATTTTCCCTTTGCATGGGGGTGAATGGGGAAGAGTGGGTAGAGCCAACCTGAGAAAGGACCCGCCTCCTCGGGGGCGGGTGGCGGAGCCAGGAACCAGCTAAAGTGGGGACAACAAATACATGGTCAGAGAGGAGTGGGGGGACAAGGGAGGTGGACAGCACCCGCTGCTGCAGGGAGGCAGCCAAGGAGCCGGGTCAGGCCCTGCCCCAGGCTCCCCAGTGTCAGAAGGCTGCCCAGGCCGCTCAGGGCCATGGCCTCCAGGGTCCTGATGGGGAAACTGAGGCACGGAGTAGCCGGGGTGTGACTCAGCCGGGGGGCCAGGCAGTGGCTAGCAGAGTCCTGGCTCCTAATCCCGCTGCCCGGCCGGGGGTGCCCGTGCGCGGAGGCCGGTGCCCGCCGCCCCTGCGCTGTAGCTGCGCGGCGCTGCGGCCCCCAGTGCAGCTATCGCTCCATTTCCTCCGGCAGCGGGCGGGGGGGGGACCTGCGCCGAACCTCCCGCGCAGGGGGCCGGGCTTGCGCCGCTTCCTGCAGGAGCTGAGCCGTGGGAGCCGCTGGGGAGCGGCCGGAGCCCGCAGAGACCCCGCGCCGCGCCGGCCCTGCCCGGCCGCGCTGGCCAGAGCGGCCGCGCCCGCCTCGCCCGAGGATGTCCGGAAGGGCCGCGGACGGAGGGTGCGCGGACTGCGGCGCCCAGGTAGGCTCGGCCCGGCTGCGCGCGCAGGCTGCGGCGGGGGGGCGCGACCCGGGCCGGGGGGGGCCGCTCCCTCCCCCCGGCTGGGCAGTGAGGGGGACCCCCGCCTCCGTAGGGGGGGCCTGGAGCTTGTGCGCTAGGGACAGGGGGTGTCAGACCCCCCCGCAACCCGCTTTCCACTGGTGCAGAGCTGGGGGGGTCCTTGCAGGGATCCTGGAGCCCCCTTGTCTTGGCTCCGGCGCAGAGCAGCCGGGGTCTCTGCCAGCGGTGCCTGCCCTGGGCGACCCTGAGCCGCAGGGGGTGGCTATGGTGGGAGCCCTCGCCCAGCCCGGGCGCCATCGCACCTGCCTCGCCCCACCCCTGCCCCACTGGCAGCCCCACTTCACCCCTGCGTGCTCGCATACCCGTGGCTCCGGTGCCCCGTGCCATCTGCAGCGCTCCCTGGGGCAGGACTTGTATGCACTGCTTGTGGTTCCCAAACCGAATGGTGCCCCCCGGCCCAGAAAGGCTCCCCGGCGTGGATTTGGTTCAGGGGAGCGTGGCAGGGCAGAATCAGGCCGACACTGGCTCCTTGTGCTGGCCCCGGCCTGGGAGAAGGCGTGTGTCGAAGAGCAGTGAGGTCATTGCACTGGAATCGGTGGGACTGTGGTGTCCGAAGGCCCGGTGCTGTGTGCCGAATGAGCAGGGCCTGCTAGAGCTGCCGTCCGTCCGTCCGTCCATCACACTACCAGGTGTCGGACCGGAGCCGGAGCACCGGGAGAGACCAGGTCTAAGCTGCCTCCAAGCCATAGCGGTGCAGGCCACAGGCCAAGGGCAGTGCAGCATGGCCAGGAGCATAGCCCCCTATGGGGATGGGGCCTTGGGGGTCTTCCCTTCTCTAACAGGAGGGTCCTAGCTCCTGCGAGAGCGCCAGCTAGCGAGCCCAGGCCTGGCGTGGCCGGGAAGGGAGATCTCCTGTTAGCGGGGTACCTGGCTTGGGCAGGGTGGGATGGGGCGGAGGTGCAGAGCCCTGGAGTTGTGCCCTGGTGTCTCACGCCAAGGCGGAGCGCGGCAGGGGTTTCTCACTGTGGAACTGGGAACCAGTTCCTTCAATCCGTAGCCACGTGAGGAAATGAGTTATAAAATCCGGCGGGGCCGTTTCCTGCAGATGGGGGGGGCCGAGCGCTTCCCCGGCAGGAGGCGGGTGTCAGCGGCAGCTGTGAGCCTGGCCTCGGGGTGGGCAGAAGCTATGTGAGTGCCTGGCACCGGGGCGCAGTGGTATGTGTGTTCCCAGCCAACTTAGAGCACAGCATGTCTGTTGCCCCCTCCAGTTCCCAGAGGCAGCTGCTGCCTGGGGCTCCCCACTTGGGGAGGCACTGGAAAAAGCCCAGTAAGCACCAACGGAGGCAACCCTAGGGTGCCGTCTGGCCCCTGCAGTTCAGTGGGATACTGCGGCCCTTGCTGGCTCTGGTACTTACACAGCCCCAAGAGATCTCTCCTGGCCCCCCGACAGGCAGGGCTTGTGCTGCGTCGTACAGCTGGGAACATGCACGGCAGCTCCATAGCAGAGCAGGACTTGAACCCCCTGCTCAAACTCACTCCTGAGCATGAACTGCCTCCATTGCCGGTGGGCTGTGCAGGAGCCCTGGCCTGTCTCCTCTGTGCTACTCGCAGCATGTGCTTGGCTAGAACGGGTCTGGGGGGCTCTGGGGGCTCCTGAGCAGGTACCCACTGCCAGGAACGGTGAAGTGGGAAGAGGACACCTCCTGCTGGGAGTGCTTCCTGCTCTGGCTATGCGCTCTCGTGGACATGCTGGCGCAGGAGGAGGTGGTGCCCAGGGCCTGCCTGACTGTCCTGGCACTGGTTAGCGCCGTGAGCAGGCAGGGGCAGGGGAGCTTCAGCTACGGCCATGCCATGTTTCCAGCTGCTCAGGGTGGTGCCCGGGCACCAGGGACTCGCATCGTCTCCCCTGCAGCCAGAGGGAGCTGCATGCTGGCACCTGCACTGTGGTCTGGGCAGTGCCCTTCAGGGAGAGGGGATGCCGGCACCGAGTGGAGATCCCAGCTGAGGTGTGGGGTTGGCTGTGTCAGGCAGGTGGGTGGCTCCTGGCCTCAGTCCCCCGACGGCAGCGCGCTCTGTTCCCGGTGACGCCCCCGAGCGCAGAGACACAGATGCAGCCAGTCTTGCTGCCAAGGCGGCTTGTGCCTGTGCCATCTGCGTGCCTGCGAGGTGCCCATGCTTGTCCTTCAGGACACGTGGGAGGGACGTGACACTGGGCTATTGCTTCCTCCCTGTGCCCCGCCGTGGGAGAGAGAGGCCCGTGCATGGGGCACAGAGGAAACCAGCCCCGGGTTGGGATGCTTGGAGCCGGCTCTGCTCCTCCATTCCCCTGCTTTATCCCCAGCCAGGAGGTGCCTATGCACCAGCCCTGGCTGTGGGTGGCACCCGGAGCCAGAGGGGAGCCTGGCTGCTCGCCCTCCACAGGTAGTGAGCTCCTCAGCACCCTGCCCGGGCACAGCCTGGGGGGCTGTTTCAGTGCTGAAAATAAGGGGGACACAGTGCCCAACCCCCATACTCTGCAGCCCGCCAGGAGAGGCCTGTGTCCTTGGGCCATTGCCTGACACTGACGGGAGCCTCTGGGCCCCTTCCAGGTAGCTCTGGGACCCCACCATGTAAAGTAGTACACCTGCTGCTCGCCCAGCAGCTCCGCCCCCCGCCTCGGAGAGCAGGGCAGCGCTGGGGGGATGCCGCCTGGGTGCTCCCGGTGTGGTGAGGCAGCAGAGCACAGCTGGGGCCGGTCCCTGGGCCAAGCTCCTCACCAGTGCAGCCAGGAAGGAAGCATGGGGAGGGCCCGTTCCATCCGCAGCAGCCAGGCTTCCTCTGCAGGGACAACAGGGGAACTCAGGCCTGGGACCCGGCGCCAGGCTGGGGGGAGGTGCTCCTGGGAGGCTGGGGCTAATGGCCCCCTCCCCCGCAGCATTCAGCTCCAGGCCCCGTGGTGGGCTGGGTGTCCTGTCACCCCCTGACCCCGGCAGGCCAGGCCCCCGTTCCCGTTCGACAGGTGGCAGCCCAGGCAGAGCCGTGAGTGGAACCCAGGAGTCCTGCATTGCCCTGCAGTACCCACTATGCCCCCGTTCCAGCCCCTGGGCCCCGCTGCAGGGTCTTGTCGGGAGGATCCCAAAGGGCAGGGGGCAACAGCTGGCCTGTGTAAACTGCCCTGTCTCTGTGGGTCTGACCCTCTGGGAGGCTGTGAACAAACCCGCCCCACCCCAGACCAGGATCTCCCTTCCCCTATCACAGCCCAGAGGGAGGGCATCTCTGCCATGGCATCCTGCTTGTTTCCTTCCCTGCTGGTGCTGCTTGGGCAGAGGGGCTGGCCAGGTATTTGTGTAGGTCGTACAGAATGGGCCTGGGTGGCTCGTTATCCAGCGTGGTTTTGCAAGGAGGTTCCCTGAGTGATAAGTGCCTGCCCCACAGCTTCTTTGCAGGGCTCTGAGGCTGGTGGGGCCTGGGCCCCGAGCCTGGCTGCCTCTGGGGGCGGCTCCTCCCCACTGAGCAGGTGTGAGGTTGGCTGAGTGGGGCTGCCCCTCTTTCCCACTGGTGAGCTGGCCATGTGGCCATCTGCTGTGTTGGCCAGACCACGCAGCCTGAGCCTTGGCTACCTCCTTGGCTGGTTTGGTCTGAGCCTCCCCAGCCGTGGGCGTGTCAGGGGCTGATCACTGGGACCCTCTGCCAGTGGCGACCCCAAGCTGCCTTGCTCGGGTGGGCTCCTCTGACGCCCACGCTCATGAGCACTGCACCCCTGTGGGAGCAGGGCAGGTGGCTTTCTGGGGGCAGAGATCAGACAGAGTCTGGCACAGGGGTTCCCAGCCTGGCAGAGCACCTGGCCAGGGGAAGGCGGGGGGCAGTCTCCTGTGCTGCGTGGTGGGACTGACGAGGCAGGAACATCCCCTGCACTATCCCAGGGCTTTGTCTGGCACCCGGTGTAGCTGGGCTCATGGCCCTTCCCTGAGGCCAGTCCCCAGGTCCATCCCCCTGTCTCAGGGCGAAGGGCTCCTGGCCTTGCCTGTCAGGGCTCTGCCGCATTCTCCCATGTCCGGGCGGTGTCAGCCCCCGTTACCATGTCATGGGGTCTGCAGGGGGAAGCAGCAGCCTGAGGGATCCCCTATCCCTGTGACCAGCTTGTCCGGGGGGCCCTACTGGTGGCGTGGGGGGCATGCTGGCTGGCACACAGGGAAAGGGGGTTGGGGGGCTCAGTTTGTGCCTAGGGGAAGTCTGGCTCGTGGACTCTTGCCTCCCCCAAGCATTTGAGAGGTGCCAGCCTGTTGTGGGCGCTGTCGCAAGTCAGGGGCCTGGGTGCATTGCAGAGCCATCTCTGTTGGCATCGGCTGGGGCAGTGGAGGGGGCTGGAGCCGGCACTGCTCCCCTCTCAGGTTTCTTTGTGATGAATTCACCCCCGTCCAGTGACCAGACCAAACCCGCTTCCCCCAGCCCAGCACCAGCTGGGCTCTGGGATCCGGCTGGGCTGCGGCTGCTGTGAAGGCTTTGTCCTGGGCTAGTCAGGCCTGTCACGGCTACCCCTGCCAGCCCATTCTCAAACCCCCCTCTCTGCTGGAGCTGGGGCTCAGTGCCAGCACTGGCTCCTGGTCAGGTTGCTGGGCCGGGCCCTGTGGGGCAGAGCATGGGGACTCTGGCCCAGCACCTGAACAAGCTGCTTCCCCAGTGGCTGGTGGGCCCGCCTGGCGGTGCATGGGCCTGTGGCTGTGTTGGGAGCCTGTGGATGGCCCCTGTGGCTTGTATGTGACTGGCCCAACTCACTGGGATTCGAGCCCAGCTGGAGGCTCTGAGATGGGGCTGCAGCTTCCCTGTGCCCAGCCTGTGCTAGTTGCAGGTGCACTGTGGTTCTGGGCTGTGGGGCTGGGTTGGGTCGCGGCGCATGGGACTGCCTTCTGCAGGGCATGGTGCTGATGGGACCGGGGGCTGTGTGTGATGGCAGTGTGGAAGCTGGACTAGAGTCTTTCCCCTGGATCCCTGTGTTGCACTGGGGCAGCCTCTGGCTGTCTGGATGTCCTGGGGTCTGTGCGCTGCTCCGGAGAGCTCTGCCGGGACCCCAGGAGCTGCACTTGAGGCTTGGGGGGGCCATGGGAAAGCAGCCCCACCCCCCTTGCTCTAGCTCTTGCGAGGACACAGTGCCCTTGGCTTGTGACTGTCTCCTGTGCAGCAGCGCGGGGCAGACACAGGCCTGGCTAGGGGCCGGAGCCACTCGCCCACTGAGCAGAGCTCCAGCCAGGGAACTGTCACCTGCACTTCTCTGGCCGTGGGGGAGCCCTGGGTGCTGCCCCCTCCCCCTCAGCCTGTGGGCAGCCTAAGGCAGCTGAGCAGAGGGCAGCATCCTGCCTCCAGCTCAGTCCCTGGCTGGCTGCGTGTGCAGGGTGCGGGGCTTGTGGGAAACCTTGACCTCCTCTCGCTCTGTCCCCCCAGCCCAGCCTAGCAGAGCTGAGCTCAGACCTTCCCACCCCTTTGCTTTGCAAATGGGTGGTTTGAACTTTGCAAGCAGTATTTGCATAACATGTCTCTCCAGCTCCCAGTGAGCCTGGGGAGGGGGCCAGACTGGGCCCCATGGGAAGGGATAGAGACGAGGGGCTCCACTGGTGCTGTCCTGCAGACTGGAGCAGCTGAGTGTGTGTGGGAGGGGAGCCTGGGCAGACATGGCAGGGGGCAGCAGGTTGGCATTGTGAGGCACTGCCAGAACTGTGGGGGCAGGGCTGTGGGGCTAGTCTGAGGGGCAAGGGCAGGGCTGGGGGGTAGGGCTGGGATAGAGGGGCAGGGCTGGGGTAGGGGGGCCATGGGGTGGGGGCAGAGCTGGGGGAGGTTCCAGCGCAGGACAGCGATGTGTGTGTGGGAGGCCCCTGGCACTGAGCTGGGCACACGCTGGGGTAGGGGGGCCATGGGGTGGGGGCAGAGCTGGGGGAGGTTCCAGCGCAGGACAGCGATGTGTGTGTGGGAGGCCCCTGGCACTGAGCTGGGCACACACAGGGGCAGGGGGAGCCGTGCTTGGTGGGGGCTGGCTCTGTCTCCGGCTCCAGCACAAAGCTCTTGTTCTCCCAGTGACCTTTCCACAGCCATTGCGACCTCTGCCCTGAGGGAGGTGGCTGCCCCGCCCCCACAGTCCCTGTGTGACCTGCCCCATTCCCTAGGGAAGCCCCCACGGGTGCAGCCCCCAGGCGCCGCCCTAGCCAGGGACTCCCCTTGGCTGCCATCCCCTTCCCAGGAGGCTCAGGGGGCTGCCCCCAGGAACCTGCTCTACTCCTTGCTGGCCGTGGGGCTGCACAGGCTGGGGGGGCTCTGGGCGCTGCTGCATGCTGCTCACAGTGGCTGAGTGAGCCAGGGGCAAGGGCGGGTGCTGCTGCAGCTCAACGAGCCTGGAGGCTGCTAGGGGCTGTGCCAGCTCAGTGGGGCCGGCCTGGCATGTGGCCACCAGAACAGGACTGCCTGGGGGGCAGCATCAACATCTCCTCCACTGGCTGGCAGCAAAGCTGGGTATGGGGGACCCAAGGCTGGGGTACTAGGGTGTCACCACAGTGCCTGCAAGCCCCAGCTATGGGCCAGGGCTCGGCCAGGGCCCCCCATGGAGCCAGGCTCTGTGTAAACACACAAGAAAAAGGAGGGGCTGTGGGTTGGGAGCGAGGGGCACCGGCAGAGCTGAGGGGAGAGCGGGGAGCCCAGGGCTGGGCTAGCAGGGGCTGCGGGTCAGGACTGAGGGGCACCAGCAAAGCTTGGGGTGTGGAGCCCAGGGCTGGACTAGCAGGGGCTGTGGGTCAGGACTGAGGGGCACCGGCAGAGCTGGGTGGGGGTGGGGAGCCCAGGGCTGGGCTAGCAGGGGCTGTGGGTCAGGACTGAGAGGCAGTAGCAGGGGGTGTGAGTCAGGACTGAGGGGCACCATCAGAGCCTTTGCGTGCCCCTTAGTGGTAGAAGAGGTCCCATTCGTGGGGCTGAGAGGGTGGATTCCCGGCCCCTCACCCTGGGGGAGCTGGCTAAGTGGGGCAGTGCACAGCAGCGTGGGTCAGGTGAAGCCGAGCCTGTGACCAGTGGTTGGCTGCTCCCCCTACAAGGGTCTGCAGGGCCCTTGGGTAACAGCTTCATGCTGGGATCTGGGCTCTGGCCTGCACCCTGCTTGTGCCCTGTCCAGCCCTGAGGGGCGCCTGCCAGAGCTGATGCCTGGCTCTGCCGTGTGTGAGAGAGCTGGGCTGGGTGCTCCCTGCAGCCAGGCTGGGCTCCCCATGGCCAGGGCCATGTGCCCCTCAGCGGGGGGGCAGGGCAGTGGGCTCCGAGCCGCCATGCACGGCATCTCAAGCGGCCTTTTGTTCTCAGGCAAGTGCCGGCGCCAGGACAAAGGGCTCCATTCCAGCTGGGCTGGGGGGAGGGGCTGGTGTTACCATGGGGGCTGTGGGGGGACAGTGGCACAGGAAGGCCCTGGGATGGGTGTCACGGAGTGTGGGGGAGCCAGGGCCCTGCACCCCCACTTCCTGCGATTCACCGGGACTTTCAGCCAGCCAGTAAAGCAGAAGGTTTATTAGACAACAGGAACACGGTCCCAAGCAGGGCTTGTAGGTACAACCAGGGCCCCTCAGCCAGGTCCCTCTGGGGGCAGGGAGCTTAGACCCCAGACCTGGGTTCCTGCCTCTTCCCAGCCAGCCCCAAACTGAAACAAACCTTCCAGCCGAATCCCTCCCCTCTCCTGGGCTCCTCCTCTCCCTTTGTCCAGTTCCCCTCCAAAGGTGTCACCTGGCCCCACCCCCCTCCTGGCTCAGGTTACAGGCTCAGGTACCGTCCCTCACCTAAAGTCACCCCTGCTCTCCGCTCCCCCACGCAGACAGTGCCAGTAAAACCAGACAACATTCCCAGGTCAATCCTCCCTGCTCCATCACATCTCTCCCCCCTTCGAGACTGAACTGAGCAGGGTCACTCCGCCAGTGACGTGGTGTCACGGAGTCCCCGGGTGATGCTCTGGAACTGCTCCCCACTAAGCCAGTCAGGACTTTGGGGAGCCTCTTCTCCCTTGGAGCAGACTTGTTCAGGGCAAGAAGCTCACACGTCTTCACCTCCTGGGTCTCTCCTTGGAGCATTCAGCATCCTCTGCCCCTCCGTGTGCTTCCCACAGTGAGCCCACCCAGGCAGGTCCCGGGGAAAGCCCACCAGCGTCCTGCACCCCCACTTTGCAGGTCAGACGTGACTCTTAAGCCAGTAAAACAAGAGGTTTTATTCGATGACTAGGAACAGAGTCTAAACAGAGCTTGTAGATACATTGACCAGACCCCTTAAAACAGCCGGTCCATTCTGGGGGGCAAGTGAGCCAGACCCCCAGGTCTGACCTTCACTCCTTCGTCCCCAGCAAGCTCCAGACTAACTCCCTCCAGCCCCTCCTCTCTGCTCAGCGTCCTTTCCCCGGGCCAGGAGGTCACCTGATCTTTGTCTCCAATCACCTTCAGATGGCACCTTTGCAGAGGAGGGCGCCAGGCCATCAGTTGCTAGGAGACAGAGATGGCCTGGGATTTAGGTGCACTGGCGCCCTTCCTCTGTAGCAATCACACCCCTTAATCCACCACTTAGATACTTAAGAAAGCTGCCTAGGGACACTGAGGCACCACCACAGTGTTCAGAGGCAAAATTAGAACAGTCCAGTTTCGTCACACCTGGGAAAGTCAGGGCCCCCTCTCCGGGGACAACGCGTCCAGCTATTCAGGTTGGCACTTCCCTGCACATGGACCACGTCCTGTTATAGTCCCTGCAGGAGCAGGCTCCACCTCAGAGCTTGCATTGCGCTCCTTCATCTGGTGCCAGCCAGGTCAGGGGAGAGTGGTCGGTGTACACGGTGAAGTGTCGCCCAAAGAGATATGGCCTAGCTTCTTAAAGGCCCACACCATGGCCAGACATTCCTTCTCGATGGCGCGTAGTTCTGCTTTCCGGGGTATTCAACTTCTTGCTCAGCTACACGATGGGTGTCTCTCCCCCCTTCATCCTCCTGCAATTAACACCGCCCTTCAGTCCCATGTCTGAGGCGTCGGTTGAACACCGTAAAGGGTTTGTCAAAATTCTGGGTTTGCCAGAAACTGCCACTTAACAGAGCCTCCTTCAGCCGCCCGCGAGAGCATCCTTGGCACTGCTCCACTCCAGACCAACCTTTCTGGGCTTCCCCTTTTTGCACAGTTTCCAGTGATGGGCCGGCTATGGCCACTAAAGTGGGGCACGCAACCTTCGATAGTACCACAAGTTCCAATAAAGGCCATGACCTGGTTTTTGGTTTGGGGCGAGCAGGCCAGTCTCTGATCACCTCCACCTTGGCTGGTTCCGGCTTCAGGCAGCCGCTCCCCGAGGTGCCCAGGTAAGATACTTCAGCTCTCCACCTTGCACTTCTCAGCCTTTACGGTTACCCAGCCCTTTCGGAGTCGGTCCAGCACTTGTTAACCTGGGACAGTGGTCCTCCCAGTCCGCTAAGACACAGATTTCATCAATATACACCACGGCAAAACTCTCCATCCCCCTCAGTAGCTGATCCACCAGGCGCTGGAAGGTGGCCGGCGCTCCCTTGAGGCCAAAGGGCAGGGTCAGAAACTCGTAGAGCCCCAGAGGGGTGATAAAGGTCAGTTTCAGCCTGGCATCTTCGTCCAGTGGCACTTGCCAGTAGCCCTTGGTAAGATCCATGGTGGTGAGGTACCAAGTGCCTCCCATCTTGTCTAGGAGCTCGTCAGACCTGGGCGTGGGGCCTCTCTGGCCACAGTGGTAGGAGCCTACGTCCCATTGGTCCCCTTGAGCTGGTCGGTTGGCCCTGATGCCAGATGTTTCCCTTGGGGGAGGGGGTTCTCCATGGTTCCCCTATGGGAGGTCCCAGGGTGACTATCTCTGCATCATGGCGGGTAAGGACTCCTCCCTGCCACTCCCTGACTGGCTCTTCACAAACTCATTGGCCAGCCACCCTGCATGTCGCGGGTTCTCTTACTTTTGGTCCCTCAACCACAGCCTCAGGTCAGATGGGCATCGCTCATACAGTTCTAGTACGATCAGTTTAACCAGGTCCTCCTTTGTCTTGGCCCCGTCTGCCCACTTGCTGGCGTATCCCTCTATGCGGATGGCTAGTTGCAGATATGAGACCTCGGGGGTTTTATACTGACTCCGGAACCTCTCCTGGTACATCTCAGGAGTCAGCCCAAACTCGTGCAGCAGGGCCTGCTTGAATAGTTCGTAGTTCCCTTTCTCCTCCTCTCCCAGCTGGCGGTACAATGTCACGGCCTTGGGGTCCAGTAAGGGGGTGAGAACCCGCAGTCTGTCCGCAGGATCTACCTGGTGCAGCTCGCAGGCCGTCTCAAAGGCATCCAGGAAGTCATCCATGTCCTCCCCCTCCTTACGCTGGGCCAGGATGCACTTATCAAAGCTCCGTGCAGTTCTGGGCCCCTCCTCACTCACTGCAGCCGGGGCCTGCTGCCCCTCAGCCTGGCCAGTTCCAGCTCGTGCACCCTCTGTCTCTCTCGTTCTTCCCACTCCTCCTTTAGTTCCTGCTGCCTCAACTCAAGGTCTTTTGGTTTTAGCTCCTTCTCCCATTCTAGCTGCCTCAGCTCCAGCGATGGAGGGCTCCACCAGGACGATCCCCTGCTGGCTGTAGGGGGTCACGGTGCCCTCAGTATTCGCTGGGATCCTCCCAGCCCTTCCCCTAGGCATAGGTTGGCGGGGTCTTGGGAAGCCCTCAGCAGCCGTCTGTTCACTCCCCGCTGGGAAAGACACTGGTGCCTGCGCTGCATCTGCCAGGCTGCTTCCCTCAGAGACAGGGGTCAGTTCATTCGAGCGATCTCCCTCCTCCAGCTGGGCAATCAGCTGGTCCTTGGTGAGCCTCCCACTGCGCAGCCCCCTCTGCTTGCACAGCTCCAGCAGGTCACTCTTAAGGGGCTTGTCATACATCTTCCTGCTGGCCACTCACAGGCTGGGGTGCTCGCCGCTCCCCACGGTTTCCAGGGGGACCCCTCGTGCACCAGCCTTTCTTGAGGTCACCACCTCTTTGCCAGGGTCAAGCTGCAGACTCCCCCGCCCCTGGGACCGCTCGCTGCAATCCCCCGGGGGACCCTGTTACTGCAAAGTCCTTCTCACTGGGCACACACTCCCACGGGTTAATCGCTCCCTGAAACCATGTCTCTCTGAACCTTCAGCATGCCTAGTCCATGTCAATCCCCCTTCGTTTTACTGTTCCCCAGTCACTTACTGCAGGAACCGCCATCCATGGGGTGCGATAGATCCCACCTCTGTCACCAGTTGTCACGGAGCCAGGGCCCGGCAACCCCACTTCCTGCAATTCACCGGGACTCTCAGCCAGCCAGTAAAGCAGAAAGTTTATTAGACGAGAGGAACACGGTCCCAAGCAGGGCTTGTAGGTACACCTAGGACCCCTCAGCCAGGTCCCTCTGGGGGCAGGGAGTTTAGACCCCAGACTTGGGTTCCTGCCTCTTCCCAGCCAGCCCCAAACTGAAACAAACCTTCCAGCTGAATCCCTCCCCTCCCCTGGGCTCCTCCTCTCCCTTTGTCCAGTTCCCCTCCAAAGGTGTCACCTGGTCCCACCCCCCCTCCTGGCTCAGGTTACAGGCTCAGGTACCGTCCTTCACCTAAAGTCACCCCCTGCTCTCCCATCCCCCTTGCGGACAGTCCCATCAGAACTAGACGACATTCCCAGGTCAATCTGCCCCCCTTCCTGCTGCATCACAGTGGGCCAATGGGGCTGTTCCCCTGGGAAGGGGGCAGTGGTACAGCACCGTGGGGCGGGGTGCCTGCTCAGTGGCCGTGCTGAGTCCCCACCCGCTGGGCGTGAGGCTGACCTTTTGGCTCCCAGGCACTGGGTTACCCTGGCCGTCCAGCCAAGGTGCTTCGAGCCTGGGCCTCAGGGTGGCCTGCGGGGGGGATGGTCAGGCACAGCTGAGAGCCTGGTGCTGCCTGCGCCAGGCACACGGGAATACTGCTGCTGCTGGCTGTTGGCACACCCTGGCAGAGCTCTGTGGGGTGGAGCTGATCCCAGGGGATTGGGGATAGACATGCATAGGAGCGGGCAGAGGCTGGGCTGCTGGCCCATTCCTCCCCATGTATTCCTGAGGGCAGGGGCCAGGCGGGTTTCTTTGCCCACAAGAGGCTGGTACAGGGGTCTGAGCACAGGGCTGGGAGCATCTCCTCTCTTCTCATAGACTCATAGACTCTTAGGTCAGAAGGGACCAATATGATCATCTAGTCTGACCTCCTGCACAAAGCAGGCCACAGAACCCTACCCATCCACTTTTAAACAACCCTAAACCCATGACTGAGTTCATGAAAGTTCCTCAAAAATTGTGGTTTGAAGACTCAAGCTGCAGAGTAATCCACCAGCAAGCGACCATCGCCTCAACGACTGCAGAGGAAGGCGAAAACCCTCCAGGGCCCTGCCAAATCTGCCCTGGAGGGAAATTCCGTTCCCGACCGCCCAATATGGCGATCAGCTAAACCCTGAGCATGTGGGCAAAGCTCACCAGCCAGCACCCAGGAAAGAATTCCTGCAGGTAACTCAGATCCATCCCATCCAACATCCCCCTCTCAGACCATTGAGCAGACTATCTGCTGATAATCCAAGATCAGTTGCCCAAATTAAACTATCCCATCATATCATCCCTCCATATACTTATCAAGCTCAGTCTTAAGCCAGATAAGTCTTTTGCCCCCACTACTTCTCGGAAGGCTGTTCCAGAACTTCACTCCCCTAATGGTTAGAAAACTTCGTCTAATTTCACAGTCTAAACTTCCTAATATCCAGTTTGTACCCATTGTCCCTTGTGCCTACAATAGTGCTAAGCTTAAATAATTCCTCTCCCTCCCTAACGTTAATCTCCCCTGATATATTTATATAGAGCAAGCATATCCCCCCGCAGCCTTCTTTTGGCCAGGCTAAACAAGCCAAGCTCTTTGAGTCTCCTTTCATAAGGCAGGTTTTCCATTCCTCGGATCATCCTAGTAGCCCGTCTCTGAACCTGTTCCAGCTTCTGTTGCTGAGAGCTCCCCCATGCCTCTGCGTCCCGCACCTGGGGCTCCCCTCACTGCTCGGTGGTGCTGATGCTGCCTGAGGCCCCCCCGGCCCCTGGCGCGGCCCTGAGGGAGTGACACGTGGGCAAGGAGCCGGGAATAGCTCTGTGTGTGGGAGGCTGCCGGGTGGGGGAGGGCGTGATGCCGGCTGGGCTCTGAGCTGGCAGAGCTGCTCTGGGATTGGGGGTGCAGGCCCGAATGGGAGCGAGTTCAGCACCTCACTTGTCTCCCATGGGGGTACCGTGTGTGCTGAGTGAGGGGGTCCCTGGAGAGCGGAGGAGGGGCTCCCAGCAATCCCTTACAGCGAGCCGCGTCTGTGCCCTGAGCCCCGGGGGGCGGGGCGAGAGCACGTAGCTCCTGGGGGGCTAACCTGGGCAGGGGCTCGATGGGAGCGGCTGGGCAGCAGTAGCCAAGTGGCTGGTTTGAGGGGGGGGCCTGTCCCAGGTGGTGCTAGCTGTTCCCTGGGGCCGCTGGGCCAGGCTGCTCCTGCTTGGCTAATGAGCTGGGGCTGGCGGGGGTCACTAAGCATGCACTCAGCCCCTCTGCACCCCGGGGAGCCTGCTCTCTGCTCTCCATCGCATGCCCCCTAAGCCATGGGGCCTCAGCAGGATCGGTCTTCCAGGGAGGTTCCCATCTCTGTGGCCTGTCTGAGCCAGCGGGGAGCCCCAGCCGGGTTCTGCCTTGGGGCTGGCGCCTTCTGCTTGGCTTGGCAATGGGTGGGCACCTGCGCTTGGGGGGCGCTTCCCCTCCGGTCCAGGGAGTGGGTGCTGCGCCTACTGGTGGGTGTGCAGGGCTCGTCCCCCGGGACTGCAGAATGCAAACCAGGCCTGACGCCCCCTGCAGACCTACGCTGCTCCCTGCCTGGGGTGTGTCTGCCCTGCCCTCCGGCTCCACTGGGCCCCAGAACAGTCCCTGCTCCCAGGCTGCCCCAGGCCAAACCTTAGGGTTTCCCTAGCTGCCGGCTGAGCCCCTTAGCTATAGCTAGGGAAACCTTAGCAACCGTCCCCAGGGCAGCCGATGGGGGGAACAGCCAGACGGGGCCTGGGAAGCAGCAGGTTCCTGACACCCCAGGACAGTATGGTGGGAGGGGTAGGTGCCCCAGAGCAGCACAGGGGTCGGGGGGAGACGCTGCCATATGCTCCAGCTTCCCCCTGATCTGTCTGCTGCAGCCCCCTGCGGGCCCCCTGCCCATTCGCAGCACTTGTGCCCACCCCAGCGTGAAACGCCCCAAGCAGCTGCCCCCTTGGCCTGCTCCAGCTCTGGGGGTCGGGGCTCAGGGCTACGTGGCCCTCTCTGGCTGCTGGCCACCCACCCTGGTTCCAGCTGTGCCTGGTCCCAGCACCTTCCGCCTGTCCCTTGGTGCTTCACAAAGCCTAATTAAACCTCACACTGAGACAGGACTTGTCACTGGTCACACAGCCAGTCAGTGTGAGAGCCTGGATAGAACCCAGGAGTCCTGGCTCTCATCCCCCCCCTCTAACCACCAGACTCCACTCCCCTTCCCAGAGCCAGGATAGAACCCCAGGAGTCTTGGCTCTCATCTCCCCTGCTCTAACCACCGGATTCTGGTCCCCTTCCCAGAGCCGGGATAGAACCCAGGAGTCCTGGCTCCCATCCCCCTGCTCTAACCACCGGACTCCACTCCCCTTCCCAGAGCTGGGATAGAACCCAGGAGTCTTGGCTCTCATCCCCCCCGCTCTAACCACCGGACTCCACTCCCCCCAGAGCTGGGATAGAACCCAGGAGTCCTGGCTCCCATCCCCCTGCTCTAACCCCCTCCCTCTCCCAGAGCTGGGGCTTCATCCCTTACTAACCAGCTTGTCTGGGGTGCTCTAGGCCTTTGTGTCCAAGTGCCCAGCTGGCATTTGCCTAGTGCCTGCCCTGGGTCTCCACCTTTGGGGCGAGGGCCCAAGCTCTCAGGAGGAAGGTCCCCTCCTGCCAGGCTGTGCCCTGGCCTGGCCAAGCCGCCGAGCCCGTGGCAGGTTTCCCTGGTGGGGGCCGTGGTACCGGCGAGTGAGGCATCTTTCCCATCTCCTGCCCCTGCAGACCCCGGCTGGGCTTCTATTAACCGCGGCGTGCTGATCTGCGACGAGTGCTGCAGCGTCCACCGCAGCCTGGGCCGACACATCTCCATCGTCAAGCACCTGCGCCACAGCCCCTGGCCCTCCCCGCTGCTGCAGGTGGGTGGGGGCAGCCTAAGCCCCGTGTGTGGGGGGAGGGGTGCTGGGGGTCAGCAGGGGTCTCTGTGCGGCTCCCTCTCCCCCGGCACTGCCCATGGGCGCTGCCCGATGCTGCGTCTCTGGGAGCGGCAGGGGTTGGGATTGTTCCATGTTACGTGAAGCTGCGACGGGTCCCTTCCTGGACTGCCAGCCCTGCCTTGCCAGTGGGTTCATGCCCACAGCTTCCTGGCTTGAACCCCACCCGGCCTGTGCCATCCCCTTCCCTCCCTTCACGCTGCTGGTGGTTTGTTCAAATTATTTGTATTGTGTGGTTTTGTAGTACTGATAAAATGAGTGACCTTTCCCCCTTCCTCAATCGGGCTAGTGCCCCTCCCGACCCGCAGCCCCTACTAGCCCAGCATGGGTGGCCCTCACTCCCAACCCGCAGCCCCTGCTAGCCCAGCCCTGGTGCCCCTCACTCCCGACCCGCGGCCCCCTGCTAGCCCAGCCCTGGTGCCCCTCACTCCCGACCCGCAGCCCCCTGCTCTCCCAGCCCTGGGCCCCCACTTCCCTGGCTCTGCTGGTGCCCCTCACTCCCGACCCGCAGCCCCCTGCTAGCCCAGCCCTGGGTCTGCAGTGGGAGACCTGAGGTTTGGCTGCCCAGCTCTGTGGGTCAGTGAGATGGTGGCAGAAGCTGCCCTGAACCAGCACGTCTCTCTCCCCAGATGGTGCACACTCTGGCCAGTAATGGTGCCAACTCCATCTGGGAGCACTCGCTGCTGGACCCGGCACAGGTGCAGAGCGGGCGACGCAAGGCCAATCCTCAGGACAAAGTGCAGTAAGTGTCCCCCCGAGCGGGCAAGGGGCTAGCTCGGCGCAGTCTCACCCTGTCCCCTCTCTCCCCAGCCCCACCAAGTCCGAGTTCATCCGTGCCAAGTACCAGATGCTGGCCTTCGTGCACAAGCTGCCCTGCCGCGATGACGATGGTGTCACTGCCAAGGACCTCAGCAAGGTTGGGGGCCCGAGCAGCAGGCGGGGCACGGGGGACTTGGGGGTGCTGAGCTCATGGCTGGATCCCAGAGGGGAATGCCCGGCTGTGGTGGGAGCATGTCCACCCCCTCAAGTCCGCCATGCTGGGTACTGTTGGGGGCAGGGGGTCCTTGGTGCCCTCCAGCGGGCACTGGGGTGGGACTGACACTAGAGACTCCTGCATTTGGCACCAGTGGGCCCAGGTTTGAGTCATGCAGTGTTATGAGGCGCCTGGGGCTGCCCTCTCTGTGCATGTGGTTTGCCCCCAGTGAGACCGTCCCAGGGCAGTTGCTGCTGTGAACAGACCCCAAGCCCTGCTGGGCCCTGGGCTGGGACAGACTGTCAGCTGGCTGGGTGATGCCAGGTTTTTTCCCCACCCTGGCTCAGCATGGAGCAGCCAGCGGGCCTGGATCCACAGTGCCATGTGCTGCCCACCCCTGCCCCTCCCAGCAAGGCAGGTGTGTCACAGAGTGCCCGGGCAATGCTCTGGAACTGCTCCCCACAAAGCCAGGCAGGACTTTGGGGAGCCTCCTCTCCCTTGGAGCAGACTTGTTCAGGGCAAGAAGCTCAGACGTCTTCACCTCCTGGGTCTCTCCTTGGAGCATTCAGCATCCTCTGCCCCTCCGTGCACTTCCTACAGCGAGTCCGCCCAGGCGGGGTTCTGGGGAAGCTAGAGGATCCTGCACCCCAACTTTGCAGTCAGACGTGACTCTCAGCCAGCCAGTAAAACAGAGGTTTATTAGATGACAGGAACAGGGTCTAAAACAGAGCTTGTAGGTACAGCGAACGGGACCCCTCGGCCGGATCCATTCTGGGGGGCAGTGAGACCCCCACGTCTGCCCTCACTCCCCGTCCCCAGCCAGCTCCAGACTGAAACCCCCTCCAGCCCCTCCTTTCTGGCCTTTGTCTCTTTCACGGGCCAGGAGGTCACCTGATCTCTCTGTCTCCCACACCTTGCGGGGGGAAGGGCCTGGGCCATTAGTTGCCAGGAGACAGAGTGTCGGCCAGAAACTGAGGCACCCACACAGTATTCAGAGGAAACATTAAGAACAGACCCACTTCGTCACAAGGTGCCCTTCCAGTCCCTGAGACCCTCCCCTCGCCCAGCACCTCTCATGGCTGGTGCCGCTGGCCCAAGCCAGCCCAAGGGCTCTGTGATGGGTTGGTTCACAGAACCCCCCCTTGGGAGCTGCCACCTGATGTGCTGAGACTACCCCTGAGCCCATTTTCTCTGGCAGTCTGGGACTTCAGAACCTTGCCTTGTTGAGCCAGACCCGCTAGCCTACTGCAACCCAGACCCAGGTCTGAACTACGCCCCCCAAAAGCTGCAGGCTTAACTGAAAACAGCTTAAGAAGTGCTCCTGTCTCCAGCACCCAGATACCCAGTTCCCAATGGATCCAAACCTCAAATAAATCCATTTTACCCTGTATAAACTTTATACAGGTAAATCATAAATTGTTCACCCTCTATAACACCGACAGAGAGAGATGCACATCTGTTTGCCCACCCCCCGGGTGTTAATACAAACTCTGGGTTAATTAATTAGTAAAAAGTGATTTCATTCAATAGAGAAAGTAGGATTTAAGTGGTTCCAAGCAGTAACATACAGAACAAAGTGAATTACTGAGCAAAATAAAATAAAAGACGCAAGTCTAAGGCTGGTGCAGTAACTAACTGAATACAGATAAAATCTCGCCTTCAGAGATGTTCCAATGAGCTTCTATCACAGCCCGGACGCCTTCCTAGTCTGGAGCCAATCCTTCCCCGGTACAGCCCTTGTTCCAGCTCAGATGGTAGCTCAGGGATTTCTAATGACTGCAGCCCCCTTTGTTCTGTTTCACCCCATTACATAGCTTTGGCACAAGGTGGGAATCCTTTGTTCCTCTCTGGGTCCCTCCCCTCCTGCTCAATGGAAAATCACCAGGTTAAGGGTGGATTCCAGTTCATTTGACATGATCACATGTCACTGTAAGAGTCCCCCAAGCCTCCGTTCCTCCCAGCCTGCCTCACAGGAAGGCCAGCAAGCAGCCATCCATCCACAGTCAATGGTCCTGGTTAATGGGAGCCATCAAGATTCCAAACCGCCATTAATGGGTCCCACTTTGCATAATTACAACAGGCCATCAGAGTTATGTTTCCTATTTCTAGTTTCAGGTACAAGAGTGACACATAAACACGAATAGGATGATCAAACTCAGTAGATTATAAGCTTTGTAATGATATCTTACAAGAGACCTGTTGCATGGAGCATATTCCAGTTACATTATATTCACACTCATTAGCATATTTTCATAAAATCATATCGAGTGCAACATTGCAGGCACCTCCCGGGGGCAGCGGCAGGTTCCCAGGAGGCCAGCGGGATGGGAGGGCAACAGGTTCTGCTGGGCCAGGCTGCTGACGCTCTGCTGTCTCCTCTAGCAACTGCACTCCAGCGTGCGGACGGGGAACCTGGAGACCTGCCTGCGCCTGCTCTCGCTGGGCGCCCAGCCCAGCTTCTTCCACCCGGTGAGGCCTGGGCGGGCGCCTCTGCCCTGCTGCAGGGAGGGGAAGGGACGCGGGCTCTGGGCCCTGCTGGCTCAGGAGGGCAGACAGGTGTGGCTGGGGAGGTTGTGGTGATGGCAAGTCTTCATTCCTGTCCTGGCATTAGGTGGCTGGGGCAGGGCTGGGCACCAGGGGGCAGCAGCCTGGCATGGATCCGGGGTTCCCAGTTCACTGCTGCAGCAGGGGGCGCCCCCTCTCAGCCTCAGGGCAGGTCAGTCCCTAGTCTGGCGCCACACTGCCCCCTAGCGCCCAGCACCTTGGCTGCTCCGAGAGGGGCAGAGACCAGTGACAGTGCGGGAGCTGGGGAAGGCTTCCTAGAAAGAGAGCGGCCAGTGAGGGGACCTCAGAGCCAGGCACCGTGGGGTTTCCATTTTCACTGCCAATGGGACAGCTCACTCCCGACCCGCAGCCCCCTGCTGGCCCAGCCCTGGGGCCCCTCACTCCCGACCCGCAGCCCCCTGCTGGCCCAGCCCTGGGGCCCCTCACTCCTGACCCACAGCCCCCTGCTGGCCCGGCCCCGGGGCCCCTCACTCCCGACCCGCAGCCCCCGCTAGCCCGGCCCCGGGGCCCCTCGCTCCCGACCCGCAGCCCCCGCTAGCCCGGCCCCGGGGCCCCTCGCTCCTGACTCTTAGCCCCCTGCTGGCCCGGCCCTGGGGCCCTGCTAGTGGTTCGGTGCTATGTGCCCATTGCCCTTGTCTGACTGCCTGCCCTGCCCTAGGAGAAGGGCACCACCCCACTGCACGTTGCTGCCAAGGCTGGACAGATCCTGCAGGCTGAGCTGCTGGTGGTGTATGGTGCCGACCCTGGGGCGCCCGATGTGAACGGCAGGACCCCCATCGACTACGCCCGGTGAGTGTCAGGTGCTGCCCGGCAGCAGGACCCTGGCTGGCTGCCCTGGAGAGGCCTTGCGCGGACCCTGTCCAGTGACTGCAGCGGCCCATGGGCAGTGCAGAGGTGTCCGAGTGGGTTGCTGGGGCCTGGAGCCTCTGCTGGCCAAGTGCAAAGCAGCCGTGACAGTGCCCTGCTCCTGGTCCGACCTCTGCCCTCCCCCCGCAGGCAGGCAGCCCAGCACGAGCTCGCGGACCGGCTGGTGGAGTGTCAGTACGAGCTGACGGACCGGCTGGCCTTCTACCTGTGCGGCCGCAAGCCGGGTGAGTGCACAGGTCGGGGGGACCCTGGGGAGGGCAGGGAGCTATGGAGGAGGGGGCCACACCCTGGGGAGGGATGTGAGCGGGAGGGGAGGGGCCGTGTCCCAGGCAGGGCAGGGAGCTATGGGGGACGGGGCCACACCCTGGGGAGGGATGTGAGCAGGGGGGGTGGGGCTGTACCCCAGGGAGGGCAGTGAGCTGTGGGGGAGGGGGCTGTGCCCTGGGGAGCGATGTGAGGGGGGAGGAAGGGCGCTGTGCCCTGGAGAGGGATGTGGGGGGGGTGTCGCGCCTTGGTGGGGTATGTGGGAGGGGTGGGGCTGTGCCCTGGGGAGGGATATGAGGGGGGAGGGGCTGCGCCCCGGGAGGGATGTGGGCGGGGGCCTGTGGTCGCTGGGGGACAGTGAGCAAAGGGGCAGGTGGGTGCTGCATGTGGGGCTGGAGGGGGGCCCATGGAGAGGTTCTCGCTGGAGCTGGGGGGCTCTGCCTGCAGCACTGGTTGATGCCCTGCTGGGCACGGTCCAGAGCAGCGGCTGTAAAGGGTCGGTGACGTCCCCAGGGCGATGCGGCCCAGCAGCCTCCAGGGCCCTGTGGGGTGCAGTTGTGGGTATTCTGGGTGGGGGCTCACGGCTGTACCCACGGCAGCTCCCGGTTCTCCCTCCCCCCACCCTTGTGTCAGGTGTGGGGCTCCGGGCAGCGCCCAGCTAACAGTTGATGCTCTTGTTTTGCACAGACCACAAGAACGGGCACTACATCATCCCGCAGATGGCAGATAGGTGAGTGCCCCCCCTCCCTGCTCTGCAGCTGGGAGCCTGCCAGTGTGAGGGAGGAAATGCTGCCACCCTGTGGGCACTGCCAGAATTGCCTCTTGCTCCCACTGAGCTGTGCAGGGGGTGGGGAGGGGGCAGCAGTGTGGGTCTCCCCTTCGCCACTAGCCTGCAGCTTCCGTGCACACTGAGCTGCATCAATGGTCTGGGACTGGCCCCTGTGCCCCTGAGTGCACTGCCCTGGAGAGGGGACACTTGGTCTCCAGGGTCCCCCGGGCCTTGGCCCCACTGGGGTCCTGCCAAGGGGTAGTGCCAGCCCCCCCCACCCCTGGAGTGACCCAGCCCCTGTGCACAGGAGGCCCAGCAGCATTGGACCCCTCACCCCCTATCGGGGGCAGGCTGGTGCAGAACTGTGGCAGGGACAGTACGGCTGCCCCGTGGACTGGAGCTTGGAGCCTCCTCGCAGGGAGGTCGAGGGCCCAGGGCCTCCTGGCAGGGCTGCAGCTGGGGCAGGTGCTGGACTTGCCTGCAGGGAGCACTGGAGGGGAAAGGGGCCCCTGTGGGCCCCCTGTAGCCAGTGCCCCCTTTTCTGGTTCCTGTGGACAGTGCCAAGCCTGCTACTCCACTCCCTTGGGTGTGTCTCTTGAGTGGTCCCTGGCATGGGCGCTGCCCATGGGGCAGAGTGGTGGCTGGATGCCCGTGTCGGCCTGTGAGAACACTGCATGGGGCTGTGGGGCAGTGCAGGCGTGACTGGTGTGGGCGTGACTATGGGCGTGGTCATGGCCATTGTGATTATGGTTGTGGTGGCTATGATGGTTGTGGGGGTGGTTGTGGCCACGGTAATGGCAGTTGTGGGCGTGGCTGTCAGTTGTGGGCATGGCTGTGGCCATGGCAGTGGCAGTTGTGGGCATGGCAGTGGCAGTTGTGGGCGTGGCAATGGCAGTTGTGGGCGTGGTTGAGGGCGTGGCAGTGGCAGTTGTGGGCGTGGCTGTGGGTGTGCATGCCACTCCTGCATTTAACGCCCTCCTTTGTCCTGTTCTCCCCTCGCTGCCTTCTCTGGAGTGCAGGGCGCGCCCAAAGGGCACGGCACAGAGGTATTGTCCCCTCCGCTCTGGTCTGTAGCGTCCAGGTGCAACGTGCCGGTGGCACCCGCGGGGCTGCCCCTGCTGCTGGCTCTTGGCCTTAATGTGCTACCAGCTGGTTCAGTCTGTGTAGTGGCAGGAAGGGGTTGATAGAGGTGGGAAGCAGGGGGCATGATGTGGCCTCCCCACCCACCCACAGTGCTGCTGGTGCCCCTCACTCCCGACTTACAGCCCCGTTAGCCCAGCCCTGGGACCCCCCACCCACCCACAGCCCTGCCGGTGCCCCTCACTCCCGACTTGGAGCCCCCTGTTAGCCCACCCCTGGGACCCAGCCACCGACCCACAGCCCTGCTGGTGCCCCTCACTCCCGACTTGCAGCCCCCTGGCATTCCTTTCCTGACCCACATTGCCCTGCCAGTGCCCCAGGTCTCGCTGCTCACCGCTGCGGTGCCTGGTGAGTACTTTGTGTCGAGGGGAGCCAAATGCCGTCTGTGGCCATGTGACTCGCCCCATTGCCCGAGGGCTTGTGGGCGCCCCGGGAGGCTGGTTGGTGGGGGGTGCGGGCCAGCAGTGATCCCTTTTGCTTTGTCTCCCACCCGCCTCCGGCATGTGCAGCCTGGACCTGTCTGAACTGGCAAAAGTGGCGAAGAAGAAGTTACAGGCGGTAAGTGGGGCTGGGGGCTGGGCCCCGCTGCGGGGGGGACACTGGCCTGAAGCAGCCACCCTGGGACGGGGCTGATCCCAACCCCTGGGAACCCCCCACCCCATGGGGCCCTGGTGCTGAGGGAGCTGGAGCTTGGCGTCGGCAGGACCAGGCCAAGGGGCTGCCCCAACTCCATCCCCTCCCATCTTGCCACCCCCACCCCCCCCGGTGACTCGCTCATCTCTGCTTCCAGCTCAGCAACCGCCTCTTCGAGGAACTGGCCATGGATGTGTACGACGAGGTGGACCGCAGGGAGAACGACGCTGGTGCGTGGGGGGGCGGGCGATGCCAGGCCGGGGGGTGGCGCTGGTGTGGGCGATGCCAGGGCGGGTGATGCCAGCGCAAGGGGCAGAGGGAGAATGACGCTGGTGCGTAGGGGGGCGGGTGATGCCAGGCCGGGGGTGGGGCGATGCTGGGGAAGGGTGGTGGAATGATGCTGCTGCTGCGCTATGGGGAGATGGGGCTTTGGGGAGCCAGGGATGGGTTTGGCCCAGGCTCTGTACCCAGCTGGGAGCCCCGCAGGCTGCAGCCTGGGCCGTGGGGCGCCATGTGTGGGGCTGCTCCTACGGGTGCTGGGGTGCCTGCTTCCTATGGAAGCCAGTGGCAGGGAGTGCTCAATCCCCTCATCCCCCCATGCCGAGCCCCAACCCTGTCACTCCCGTCTCATGGGCAGGGCCTTGCTGTGCCCTGGCTGGCTGGCGCGGGGGCATGTGACTCTGGACTCTCTCTGCCCTGCCCTGAGCACTGGAGGTGTGTGTGGAGGAAGCTCTCGCTTGCTGGGCTCTGTGTGTTGCAGGGCAGAGGGGATCTGAGGTGCCCATCAGGATGGGTCTATCCCTAGGTGCCCCTGTAGCAGAGCTCAGGACCCAGGCTCAGTTCACCAGGACACGCCACCCCGGCCCTGCCTGGGACAGCATGGCTGGCTGGCAGGTTCCTCGGCTCTGCCTGGCCTTTGGGCTCCCAAAGGGACGGTAGCTCTGTCAGGCCCAGGCGGGGATCCCTCAGTGTCTGGGTAGCAGGACCCCAGTGCCTGGGGCATAGTCCAGCTATGTGTGGCCCGGAAGGCTGCCAGCGCCGCCCCAGGATGTGCCCAGCCAGGCCTGGTGCAGCCCCTGGCCGGCCTGGGCCCAGGGTTCTGGGCTGCCTGGGTCGCTCGGCTGGGGGTGCTTTGCGGGGGGCTCCAGCTGTGATGTAGCTGCAGATGCTGCTGCCCTGAACGTGGGGGTTGCGGTGCAGTGGCCCTGCCAGAGCGATCTGCACAGGTGGTGCCAGCAGGCCCCAGAGACCATCCGCCCCTCTCCGGCATGGCGTGCACTGGTGTCCCCCGGCCCTGCCCACTGGCCGGGGTGTGTGAGGAGCCGGGGGGATCTAGCGCTGGCCAGGGCGCTGTGGCAGGAATCGGGCCCGGTAACTCTCTGGGGGATGGGGCAGGCCACGGTGCCATCGCCCGGCGCAGGGTGCCCATGAGCCAGCCGGGGTCGCTGCTGCATCGTCCTGGGCCAGCCCTTCCCTGGCGCGGGGAGGCGGCGCTGCTGGGGCCTGTCTGGGGATGTGGCTCAGACACTGAGAGCAGCTGGCTCCCTCCGCCTCTCGGCCAGGACCTGGGCCCGCCTTCCTCATTCCTTGGCAGCCGCTGACTGCCCGCCTGCTGGCTGGGCTGGCTGGGGGGGGCTCCTTCCTTCCACAGGCCGTGGGCTCCAGCGGGGCCGGGGCTGGGCAGGGCTGCGGGGGCTAGGCAGCCGTTGGGCAACGCTAGAGGTGGGTCTGGGGGTTCCCGCGCAGGGAGCGACTGGCTGCACCCCAGCTGGCAGGGCCCTGGGACTGGTGGGGGGCTTGGAGCAGCTGCAGGGGTGGGCGGGTGTCGGGAGGGTGCGGGGTGGTGGGGGCCATTACTCCCTCCCCTCTGGGCTCAGCCTTGCGGCGGGGGCTCCAGCCTGGCCCTGTTGCCTGCTCTATCCACGGCTGAGCTGCCGTTTGCCCAGGGTTCCCTGCAGGCGATTGCCCGGGTGGAGGCTGCTGGCACCCGCTTGGCGGGACTGTGCTGGCTGCTGCTGCCGGCCCAGGGCATCAAGGCCAGGGGCTGGGCCTCACTCCCCCTGCCCCCGCTGTCCAGGCCTGGTCCCCAGAGGAGGGTGGATGGGGGGTGGCCAGAGAGGGGCCCATCTCCCTCGGAGTGAGGCAGAGTCCCTGGTGCCAGCGTGTGGGGGCGACAGGATCACTCCGGGTGCCGTCAGAGGCAGGGCAAACCAGAGCTGCTGGCGCCTGGAACACGAGTGAAATCTCCCCGTAACCCAGCCTGGCCGCGCTGCCCGGGGGCCGTGCTCTGGGTTTGGCATTGTCCAGATGGTGCTGCCACATCGCTGCATGGCTCGTGCCAGACTGGAGCCATGCCCAGGCGAACGGGAGTGCCGGTTCCTCCCTCTGCCCTGCCAGCCCTGCCTGCTCGCTGGGGCGTGTGTTGCTCCCTCTGCCCTGCCAGCCTTGCCCGCTGGCCGGGGTGTGTGCTTCTCTCACTGGGCCCTGCCAGCCCTGCCCGCTGGCCGGGGCGTGTGCTGCTCTCACTGCCCTGCCCGCTGGCCGGGGCGTGTGCTGCTCTCACTGGGCCCTGCCTGCTCGCTGGGACGTGTGCTGCTCCCTCTGCCCTGCCAGCCGGCCGGGGTGTGTGCTTCTCACTGGGCCCTGCCAGCAGCCAGTGCTCTGGGGCTCCTTCTGGCCGTGGGGCGAGTCCCCTTGTTTGGAGGGGCCCAGCCCCCTGCAGGCAGAGTGGGGAGCCCAGCTCTAGGTGAGGTGGCCCAGGCTCCAGATGCCCCTGGCACCAGGCCTTGCACTTCCCTGTGCTGGGGGCTCCTAGTTGGCGGGGGGGGGGGGGCATCTGAGCCTACCCAGGGGGTGAGTGGCAGCAGCCTGGCTGCTGGATGTGCCAGCTCGGGCTGGGCGGCGGGCCCTCTGGGGTTGCCAGACCTCCTGGGTTCAAACCCTGCTCTGTCCCTGGCTCGCTGCCTGGGCTGGTCAGGCCTTCTCTGGGTCTCAGTTTCCCCCAGTGCTGCTCCCGTGGGGCTGGGGCCTGTTCTGGGTGGGTGCTTGGGGGGGCAGGGGCATCGAGGTGCCCGGTAACTGCTGCCTATCTGCTCTCTGCAGTCTGGCTCACGACGCAGAATCACAGCACCCTGGTGACTGAGCGCAGCGCTGTGCCCTTCCTGCCCGTCAACCCCGAGTACTCAGCCACACGAAACCAGGTACGCCCCGCCCCCCGCCAGCCCCCCTTCCCTGCCAGCAGCACCTGACAGGGATAACGGTCACACCAGCCCTGACCCCCAGGGCCTGGCACCTCCCCTGTGCCCCTCGAGGTCCAGGCATTGGGCCAAGGGGCTCAGCGGGTCCCCTTTGCGTGATCCCAGCTCTGCAGTGCCCCTCACTCCCGACGTGCAGCCCCCTGGGGCAGTGGGAGTGTGCTCGCTCTCCTGCCCTCGCGTGTGCCTGCCCTGTAGAGCCGTGGGGCCCCGGGGGTGCTGCAGCCCCTCTCACCCCCTCTCCCTCCGCCAGGGGCGGCAGAAGCTCGCCCGGTTCAACGCCAGGGAGTTTGCCACCCTCATCATCGACATCCTCAGCGAGGCCAAGCGACGGCAGCAGGGCAAGAGCCTGCTGAGCCCCACAGGTGAGTGGGGGAGGGGGAGGCCAGGGAGGATGGTGGCGTCTCGGCTGCCAGGGGGGAGAGGGGGCTGGGCAGAGGCGTTCTCCTCGCCGTGGCAGCCCAGCTGGGGGGCAGCGTGATGGTGGTGCCCCAGCACTGGGATGGCATCGGCTGGCTGTGGCTCTCTGCCCCAGTGCATTGTGGGTGCTGAGGTGTCGGGACTCCCGTCTTCCCCCAGACACTGTCGACTACCCGGTGCGGAGCCAGAGTGACCCGGACGACCAGCACGACTACGACAGCGTCGCCTCTGACGAGGACACAGACCAGGAGCCGCTGCGAAGTGCTGCCCGCAACAACCGCGCCCGGGTGAGGCCCTGTGCAGCCCCCCCGGGCACCCCTGCCTCCTGGGCACCCCTCGCCCCGTACGCAGCCCCCAGCTAGCCCAGCCCTGGGCTCCCTGTGACCCCCTGGGGAGCTGCCACCTGGTGTGCTGGTCAGGTCAGGCTGGGCCCAGGTTCGCAGCCTCTTCTCTTCCTGGCTCCTGCCTGGCCCTGGGTGGCGGGGCAGTGGGACCGGGCAGGCACGGGATGCCTGGAGCCAGGGTGGCCGTGTCCCTGCTGTGTCTCCAGGGATGGCACATGGGGACCCTGCTGCCCTCGGGATACCCATGGGGCAGGCAGAGCCACTGCAGCAAGGTCCTGGCGGGAGGAGGTGGGGGGCCTGCTGTGCCATGGCCCTGCTCCTGGACAGGCCCCATGCCCTGGTGGTTCCTCTGGTGCAGGCGCGGTGCTCGAGGGGGGCCAGGACTGGGCACCAGGGCTGAAGGGTGGAGTGGCAGGGCCAGGCGCGGCGCGTGCCGGGCGCTGGGGGTGGCGGTGGCTGGGGCGTGCCGGGCGCTGTATGTGGGCCAGGCTGGCGGGTGCTGTGGCTGGGGCAGGGCTGGCCCGGGGCCCCTGCTCAGTGGGTCTCCCCACAGAGCATGGACTCCTCGGACCTGTCGGATGGGCCCATCACGCTGCAGGAGTACCTGGAGGTGAAGAAGGCGCTGGCAGCCTCCGAGGCCAAGGTGCAGCAGCTGATGAAGGTGAACAACAGCCTGAGTGATGAGCTGCGTCGGCTGCAGCGTGAGGTTGGTGTTGGGCCGCGTCCTGCTGCCTTTCCCACCCAGTATGGAGGTGCTGAGGGGTTCGGAGTGTGGGAAGGGGCTCAGGGCTGGGGCAGAGGGTGGGGGCAGGGATGAGGGAGTTAGGGTGCAGGAGGAGGGTCCAGGGCTATGGCAAGGAGAGAGGGCTCCCCCTCCCCCGCCCAAGCTCTCTCCCCACAGCAGCACCTGGGCTGGGGGGCGTCTGTTGATCTGGTGCTGGGGGGTGTCAGTGGGCCTGGTGCCTGGGGGGAGGAGAGGGCGTGTCTGTAGGCCCAGGGCTGTGGGGGGGCATCTGTGGGGCTGTGGGTGAGGCAGGAGGGGGTGTGTCTGTGGGCCTGGTGTCAGGGGCAGGAAGGAGTGTTTCTCGTGCCAGGGCTGGGGGGAGGGGGTGTGTCTGTGGGCCCAGGGTGTTGGGGGATCTGTGGGGGTGAGGCAGAAGGGGCTCTGTCTGTGGGCCCAGTGCAAGGGGTAGGAGGGTGTGTGTCTGTGGGGCCCGGGGTGGCGGTGTCTCCACCATGCGCTGCTCTGTCCCTCCAGATCCACAAGCTGCAGGCGGAGAACTCGCAGATGCGGCAGCAGCCGGGCCCCGGGCACACGGTGCCAGTCCCCAGCGAGCGCTCAGAGCATGGGCATGCCATGGCTACGGCAGCAGCTCACCGGCGTGACCGCCAGGCCTTCTCCATGTATGAGCCGGGCTCTGTCCTCAAGCCCTTTGGACAGCCCATGGATGAGCTGGTTGGCCGCCTGCAGCCCTTCCACTCCAGCGTGAGTCTGGGGGTCAGGGGGGTGTCAGGGCCATGCCTGTCCCAGGGTGTCCCCTTGCTGCAATCTGCAGGCACCTCCTCCCCTGGGTGGTGTTGCAGCTCTGTGCGCTGCTGTGTGGGGCCTGGAGTGCGCCGTCTGGTGCTCTGGGCTCTGTGGCTCAGGGCTCCCCCATGCCCACTCCAGGTCTCTGCCACCGGGGGCTGGCAGAGGGCACCGTGCTGCCAGCCAGCATGCGGGGCTGAACAGGGGGTCCCCTGGGTTCCCAGCTGCAAGATCAGTGCCCTCTTGGCAGCAGCATGGCCCAGAGGGACCAGCCCTTGGACTCCTCGGTCCTAACCCCAAATCTGAGGCCCTGGTCTGTGTGAATGGGGCCTGGGCCACCCAGTGAGTCCCGATGCTGCTTGTCAGTGGCCACAAGGCAGCTGGACTCTCCACGGTGGCGTCTGAGGGGGGCTGACGGGGCGCCTGCGCGACGTGCTCACCGCTCTGCGGCACAGAGGCCTGAGCAGCCCCACTGGCGGTGGGGCCGGGCAGCCTGGGCTGTAACGTTTGCTGTGTCCCCAGGAGGCGGAGGATGAAGCGGTGCACTCCATGCACATCCCGGCCAGCGGGTACCGGGTAAGGGGGCCAGGGCGTTGGGCGTGGCAGTGTAGGTACGGTGAGCCACAAAGAGACCCTGGGACTGGCTTCCTGCAGGGGTGGGGGGAGCCCAATGGGTCGTGCTCACGCTGCTATGAGTGTGGTACATGGCCGCCTGTGCCCATGTCAGGGGACGCTGGCCCTGTGGTGCTGGAGAAGGGGGGCACCGCAGTCTGAGTGCCCTGCTGGCGTCTCTGCTGGCTCTGTCTCCCCCCCAGGGAGAGCCCTGCTGCCTGGCCTGGGAGTGCCCTCTCTCCGCGGTGTGCGTGGGTAGCCCAGCCCCCCACCGGCTCTGTGTGGCATGTCACACACTGGGGGATGGGGGGGATAGCGTGGGCTGGGGCCCGAGGATCTGCTGCTGCCAGCTAGAGCCCCGCTGCAGCTGGTTGGGACAGACGCTGTGGAGTTAGGACTAACTCGTCATCGATTGGGGGTTAGGCATTCCTTGCGCATGCCAAGGGGCTGTCTGTACGGGGAGGGGCTGGAATCGTGACTCCGGGGGGCTGGCACCTTTCATACCCACTCACCCTGACTCTCCCTGTCCTCTTGCAGATCCGGAAGGGGGTGTCTGCCTCCTCGGTGCCCTTCCCCCCCTCCTCCCCGCTGCTCTCTGGCATGCAGGACGGTGCCCGCCACATGGTGATGTACTTGTTCTGAACCAAGGGGGAGGGACAGGCCATGGGGCAGACTGAAGTGGGGGGTTAAGCCCTCGATGCTGGGTGTTGGGGGGTACCCATCTCTTGGTGGGCGGGGTGGCTGCATCGTCCTTGTGCCTGTCTCTGGGGCAGATCCCAGCCCTATGCCCGGGGTTGGGGGAGCTCTGTACAGGGAGCCCCATGATGAAGCTTCCATTGCACGGTTCCCTAGCCCTGCTGGGGAGGGTCCAGGAGCCTACCGTGGGGTAGGGGGTGTCATGGACGCCCTGGGGAGCTGGGGGTGGAACCTGCACCTGACGCTGCTCTGTCTTCCCTCTAGACCAGCAAGCTGGACCGACATGGCAGCGGAACTGACAGCGACTATGACAACACACAGGCTGGCGAGGCACTGCTCAGGTCAGGGGCGGGGCCTGGCAGGGAGGGGCGGGGCCAGGGAGGTGCTGCTCAGGTCAGGGGCGGGGCCTGGCAGGGAGGGGCGGGGCCAGGGAGGTGCTGCTCAGGTCAGGGGCGGGGCCTGGCAGGGAGGGGCAGGGCCAGGGAGGTGCTGCTCAGGTCAGGGGCGGGGCCTGGCAGGGAGGTGCGGGGCCAGGGAGGGGTGGATCCTGGTGGGGGGCGCAGACCAAGGGCAGGGTGTGGTGGAGCAGGGCCAGAGGGGTGCTGCTCAGGTCAGGGCAGGGCCTGGTGGGGGACGGCCAGGGAGATGCTGTGCAGGTCAGGGCGAGGCCTGGCAGGGAGGGGCTGCTCTGGAGAGGGGTGGGACCTGGTGGGGGGCAGGGCCAGAGAGTTGCTGCTCAGGGGACAGGGTGGGGCCAGGGAGCTGCTGCTCAGGTCCGGGCGGGGCAGGGCCGCGTGCACTTGGCGGCTCTCCAGGCGCAGTGCCCATGCTGGCGGGCAGAGCACTGGGAATCTCAGCCAGCATTGGTGCCCAGCCCCTGAGGCAAGGACCATGGCACAGCCTGGGGCAGGTCTCCTGGCACAGTCCCCTCCCTGGCTGGACAGGGGGTTGCCCTGGTTCATGCCCAGCTGCCCCTCACCCAGCGCTGGCTCCGTCCCTGCAGCATGGACGGGAAGCGGTTCCTGGACCTGGGGAAGGATGACGACTTCCACCCGGAGCTGGAGGCCCTGGACGGGGAGCTGGACCCAGGGCTGCCCAGCACCGAGGATGTGATCCTGAAGACTGAGCAGGTCACCAAGAACATCCAGGAGCTGCTGCGGGCCGCCCAGGAGTTCAAGCATGACAGGTAGGGGTGGAACTGGGCTGGGGGCTGTTCAGAGCCAGGGGCACTAGAAAGCTGAGCCCTACTTTCCTGGGCAGGTTCCCATGTTCCTCATGGTGGGGGAGGGACTGGATCCTGCCAGCCAACGACCCCCTGCAGTTCTGCCTCAGTAGCTCTTGGGCTGTTATGTGTTGCTGCCACTGCCCATCCCCCCAGAAGTGGCTGCATTGCTGGGAGTAGGGGGTAGGCTGCTCCAGCTCCTGGTATGGGCATTTTCTCCACTTGGTGTCTGCTGGGGGTTGGGTGCGGGAGCTGGAGCCAGAGCCACCTGGCGTCCCATATATGCCCCACTGAGGGTGGGACTCGTGCTGCAGCTGAGGCAGGCCTCACAGCTGTGCCTTCTCCCCAGCTTCGTGCCCTGCTCCGAGAAAATCCACTCTGCCGTAACCGAGATGGCCTCGCTCTTCCCCAAGGTAAGAGGGGCCGGGGGCCCCGATTCCCTGGCTACGTCTGTCCTGTGCCCAGGGTCCCATCCCCGGCGCCCCTGCCTGGCAGCGGGAGCTGAGCCCCAAGGCCTGTCTCTGCCTTGCTGCAGAAGCCGGCCCTGGAGACGGTGCGCAGCTCCCTGCGGCTGCTCAACGCCAGCGCCTACCGACTGCAGAGCGAGTGCCGCAAGACCATGCCGCCGGAGCCTGGCGCGCCCGTGGACTACCAGCTCCTGACGCAGCAGGTCATCCAGTGTGCCTATGACATCGCCAAGGCCGCCAAGCAGCTGGTCACCATCACCACCCGTGAGAAGAAGCAGTGAGGCCTGATCCCCGCCTGGCGGCTCCCCCGGACTTGCTCCCTCCCTGGGCAGTACGTGGGGCCGGGGAATAGCCAACGCAAGTGTCCTTAGTCTGCCCATGGGACCTGAGCACGTGCCATTCCTGGCCCCCCATGCTGCCAGTGTGGGGCTCCGGCTGTGCTCCCTCCCCCTACGCTGCCAGTGTCCTGGCGTGGGGCAGAGCGTGGCACCGGCTGTGCCCCCTCCTCCCCCGCTGCCAGTGTCCCGGTGTGGGGCAGAGTGTTGCTCCAGCTGTGCCCCCTCATCCCCCGCTGCCAGTGTCCCGGTGTGGGGCAGAGCGTGGCATTGGCCCCAGCCCCCTCCCCCACGCAGCAGCCCTATGGACACCCCCCGCTGGAGCAGGTGCCAATGTCCAGCTGTGTGTGCCCCCCTGTACATAGCCCCATTTTGTTCTCCCGGCCCCACCTGCCATCAGCCAAGGAACCACTAACTGGGTAGCGGGGAGCCCCTGAGTTGCCCTCTCCCCGCCACCCCCTGTACAGAGTGTGTGTAGCTGTTTGTGGTGGGCAGAGGAGCCACATCCATAGTGGTATCAGCCCACAGCGTTACACTGGACCCGGAACCCAGCCATGGCTGGCAACCGGCATGTTCTCCCTGTATGTGAGTGTGAGCCTCAGCCCCCAGCCTCTCCCCATGCATGGCTGCTCTGGGGCAGGCTCCTCGCCTCATGCCCCCTGTGCCAGGCTGCAGTGCCCAGCCCCTCAGCCCTCCCCCACTGCCCCAGGAGCTGAGTCTGGATTTCTCGCTACAGCAAAGTCCTAGTGCCATGGGACCAGGCTCCCCCAGCTGGCATGGTTGGCTCCGACCCTCAACAGGAGCTGGGTGCCCAGGGAAGCAGTGGGGCAGGGGCAGAGAGCCCAGGCTGGCTGGGGCCTGTAGGGCCAGGTGTGTACTGTACATTTGTATGAAATAAACATGTGACTGTGCCCTGTCTGCCAGCAGCCTGGCTCGCCCCTGGGACAAGCTGAGCCCCCGGCCAGCCATTCCCACCCCTCCGCCCAGCAGGGGCAGCCAGACGCAGCAATGCTCCTAAACCACTTTATTCAGCAGAAAGTGTGAGCTGCCCCCGGCCGCATAGCCCCTCCACCCAGGCCTATGCCCCCGTGCTGCCCCCAGGGGAGCTAGTCGGAGCTCTCACTCGAGGGCCCCTGGAGCAGCAGCCGTCTCTGCTGGGGCCGCTGCCGCTTCTTGCGCCTGCTGTGGGCCGACAGGAGCCGCCTCTTGAGAAGAGCTGCACAGAGAGAGCGTGGTCAGAGCGCTGGAGGGGATGGGGTGCTGCCGGGGGCACTCTGCTGAGGGGAGGGGACGGGAGGCGGGTGCTGGGGGCACTCACCCGAGGGGAGAGGAGAAGGGTGCTGGGGGTACTCACCGGCCAGGGGCTCCTGCCCCGCGTCGCTCGGGGCCCAGTACAGGCTCTGGCTCTTTCGGAATTTGCGGTGGAGACGGGTGTACAGGATGGCGAGTGTCAGCACCACCAGCAGGAAGGTCAGGGCGCTGGCGGCCCAGGCCGCTTCCTCTGTGCGGGGCGTGGGCACATAAGCCTGTGGGGCCTGCCCCTTGGGCACGGCTGCCCCCTGGGCATTGGAACACAAGCATCCCAAGTGCCCAGGGCCCTCCTGCAGTTGGTGCGTGTGCTGGAGTGTTGCGGGGGACAGAGCCCCAGGCCCACTGACACCCCCCAGAGTTGCGCTGGCCTGCAGCAGAGCATCTGTTGGTGGCAGCATGGGAGCTGAGCGTTGCCCAGCTGTGGCATGGGTGCTCAGGGAGCTGCCAGAGGGTGGTGCTACGTCCAGCCGATCCCGGTCACCTCTGGGCTCAAGGGTCGCCTCACCCCATGCCTGGCTGTGCCCAGGGGTCAGGCTGGCTCCTGGGAGCTCTGGTGTCGGACTCCCCGACCTGTTCCTGCTGCTGCCATTGATCCTGGAGCGCGGCTGGAGGTGTCCCTCAGGCACCGGCAGTGCCTTTTCTAGTGTATGGGGGGCTTGCCGGGCTGCCCGGGGCCTCCCCCCCCCCAGAGAGCGAGCGGCGGAGTCTGGGGTGCTTCAGCAAGGCCTGGGGGGTGAGAAGCGTCGGGGGTGTCAGAAATAGGGAGCACCTGCTGGTTCCCCTGTAAGACTAGGGCCAGCCCCCCAGTGCCAGCTCCACCCCATTTGCTAGGCCAGCAGTGCTACCTTACTATGGAGGGGAAGGGAATAGCCTGCAGCCAGGTACAGAGTGCAGGAGGCCTGGGTGCCAGGCCACGCTGCCCCGGGGAGCTGGATTGGGACTCATCCCTTTCCTCCATCAGCGCCACCTCCACTATGGGAGCTGCTGCCAGCCAGGGCCGTCATTAGGCCGATTCCCCCCATTCCCTGGAATGGGCCCCATGCCTAAGAGGGCCCTGTGCTTTAGGCAACTTTTTAATTTTTTAAACTTTTTTTTACTCTCGGTCTGCTCTGGGTCTTGGGAGGCATTTCGGAGGGGGGGTGGGTCTGCTCCGGGTCTTGGGTAGCATTTTGGCGGGAGGGGTCTGCTCTGGGTCTTGGGCGCCATTTCCGCAGCGGGCCTTTGGTGCTGCGTAAGACCCGGAGCAGATCCCCAGCCGCTGAAGTGCTGCCAGGTATTCGAATCGGGCCCCGCAGTTCCTAAAGCCAGCCCGGCTGCCAGCTGACCCCTATGCCCCCTACACGTGGCCATGCTCTACCTGCCCCAGCCCTGCCTCGTGCCCACACCACCTGGTGGTAGCCCTCCATCCCAGACCTGCTTGGTGCTCTACCTGTGCCATCTCCAGCATGGCAGCCCACACGGCCAGTGCCAGCTGCTGGGGACGGACCAGTCAGAGGGCGAGTGACCCACCTCACAGGCATTGCAGGCTGCAATGAGCTTTAACATGGGGCTGGGGGATCCAGCGGCTGGGCGTGGGGCAGGTTTTCCAGCTCACCTAACGGTCACCTGTAAACATCCACCGTGACAGGGGGCGTCCGACCAGAGGCTGACTGACCAAACTGGCAGAAAGCTTCTAAAGACAATTGCTAATGCAGGGCTGGCGTGCAAGCAGGCCTGGTCTGGTGTATTTGGGAGGTATTTAGCCCCGGGTGATAGAGCAGCAAATACCGGACCCAGCTCTACACAGGGGACTAGCCAGGGAATTCCGGCCCAGTCTGGGACTCAGCTAATGCAGCAAATAACCAAGCAGTCACTTTGTGAGCAGCTAGAAGATAATAGGGGGATAAGTCAAGAACAGATCATGTCAGACTAACCTCCTGGCCTCCCTGACAGGGTAACAGCCTTGTGACCGGGGAGGGGAAGGGCAGAGCTCGACTTCAGTGAGGCTGCTGGGGTGGAGTCACACGACCTCACAAGGAAACTCGGGAAAGAGCCTTGACAAACCTACTATAAGGTGGGTGCAAAACTGGCTGGAAAACTGTTCCCCGAGAGCAGTTCCCAGTGCGGCTGGACGGGCAAAACGAGAGGGGTCTCGCCGGGATCGGGTCTGGTCAGTATCTTCAGTGATTTAGATAATGCTGCGTTAGGCCTAGTGCTATTTAACGAAGGTGGACAGGCTTCAAGGGGAAAGCCAGCAGGGCCTCCAGAACCGAGCCCAGGAACTGGGCCTGCGTCTCTGCCAGCAGCACAGCAGCCTGCGCAATACACTGCGGAGGGGGCCTGGCTGCACCCTTTGCTTTGGCCTATACGTTTAATTAAAGTGGAGCAGCTTCAGCAGGCCAGATGGAGGGAGCCTCAGAGCCTGCACCTTAGGGCAGGCACTTGTGAGGCAGGGAGATGGCTGTTCAAATCCCCTCTCAGGAGTCAGTGACACCTGAACCAGACTCTCCCCAGCTAGGGCGAGGGCCCCCGCACTGGAGGATAAAGTGATTCTCAGGGTCTCTGGGACTCAAGTATGGTTGAATTAAAGTGGAAGAGCTTCAACAAGAGAAGATGAGCACCTGCCATCAGCCTGTCCCTTAGTGCAGCAATTCAGGCTCTCACCCTCTCATCAGGCAGAGGGGGGAACTGACCCAGTCTCTGCCACATAACCCCTGGGCTGAAGGTCATGAGGGAGAGTGACCTCTGCTCCCAGAACTTGCACTGAGCAATGGCAGCTCACTGGTCAAATCCCCTCTCCTCAGGTGGCAGGAGGAATTAGACCCAGGCTCACCCCTGCCCCAGGTGGGTGCCCTAACCATGGCGCTAAACCTTACAAGGGAGGCCAGCGCCTCCCTGCCTCGTGTGGCCTTAGCCAGAGAGGTGACAAAGACGCAAGCAGTAGCCCTTGCTCAATGTCACTAGCAAGATTTGAAGGCTGACAACTGCTGCTTTTCAGTCTACATCTCTCTGGTGTCGTCATCGCTGGGTCAAGTGGTTACGAGTTGTTTGCTAAGAACAACAAAACTGAGAAACTGGCAGCACCGGAAATGTGCCCCTGATCAGTCAGGCCTATGGAATCATGCTACAGTGTGGCATCTTCAAGGGTCCCCTGTCAGCCCCACAGGGGTGACAGCTAGCACGGGACATCTTGTTCCTAACACGATGGTGCAGCACCTGCTCCAGCTTCGGGCAGGGTAGCTGTGAGAGCAGGTGCTGCAGGGGAAGATGCAGTGTGCTCTAATGCATGCGGCTGTGACAGTGACAAGCGCGGCAACAGAGCATCGGGCACGTCAGAGACAGATTCTGCAAACCACGCGAAGGGCGTTGCATTAGCCATGCAGTAGTTCTACGTAGGGGTTACATACAAGTTGCTGGGTACTGCAGTGTTCCCACAATATACTCACGCAAGACATTCTGCAGCCCTTCTACGAAGGGACCTCACTGTTCTGTAAGTACTTTACGTGTACTGTCATTGTAGGCAGTGCCAGTACGTAATAATTAGTTATCCCATGTCTGCTTTACACAGGTGGCTCTGGCGGAGCAGAACTCGGTTTTATAATTACATTTTCTCAGATCAGTCCACTCGACAAAAAGGGACAAGTACTGAGATGTATTACATGGTACAAAGAACAGGAGTCCTTGTGGCACCTTAGAGACTAAAAAATGTATTTGAGCATAAAGCTCTCATGGGCTACAGCCCACGTCACGGGATGGTGTGGGGCAGACACACTCATGCTGTCCTGTCACTTCAGCCTTTTGCTTTAACCAAAGGCAAAGAGGTTCAGGGAAATGCACACTCTCCTGAGGCGAAACGTTTCCCCCACGCCCTGGAACAGGACTATTCGGAGTACACAATCAATGGTATTTCGAAGCTCTCTGCCAACTGGGCACAATTAGAGTCAATGAGGAATGGCCATTGCTGGGATTTCATGGTTTTGGATTGGATGCCTGATAACATTGAAAAGTTACGTGATATCGAAAACCAGCCCCACTTCCTTCCTCTGCACCCACCGTGGGATGCCCACCGGGCATCTGCTGAATGTGGGAGCAATGACATTCTTCTAGCTGCTGGGTTATTTCCTAGTGCCCAAAGTGGGTCTGGGCTGGTAGACTGGTGGGTGTGTGTGCGCGCGTGCACTGAGGACATCAGCACCTGTGACTCTCCCCCCACCCACTAGCCCAGGCAGCTCTGCTCTGGCCCAATTCTCCAGTCAGTCCCTCCCCCTACAGTCCCCTGACTCACCCACTCCTGCATGAGGCTGCTGTGGAGGGTCAGGAGGTACTGGGCCAGCAGGACCAGCCAGGCCTGGAGGCTGGGGTGGGTGCATGGGTGTAGAGGATGGCAATCCCTCCGTGCTGGGGGAAGAGAGAAGAGGCATGTCAGTGGAGCAGGGGCAGAGGCCGAGGCAGACACCTGCATGCTAGCAAGGGTCTGACCCTTGCTCCGAGGGGGTGCAAAGGTGAAAAGTCAGTGTCCTCCAACGGGCTGGCAGGACTACAGCCCTGCTGCGGGGAGAGGAGTGTCACCCAGGGCAGCCTGGCTGGCCTGGCGCAGCCGAGTGGGGGAGCAGGGTGCTGTACATCTCGGCTCTGCAGCCACGCCAGGTCTGGCCCAGCGGCTGGGTGACGGAGGAACCTCTCCCACGTGCCCCACGGCCCCAGGCTCACTCACCTCGAAGTTATGGAGCCCAGGGTGGGGAGACAACACGTGTACTCGCCGGACACGGCCCGTGGGGCCCACCGCCAGGGAGCAGAACCAGAGCGCCCCTCCCCCACTGTGCCCCCCCGTTCCCTGCTGGAGCTGGGCCCGTGTCCACGCAGCGCTGCTGGTTGCCCTGCACGGAGCGCTCAGGCCCTGATGCAGCTGGTGCCACATCCCCTCCTGTGAGCAGCAGGGAGCCCGCAGGCTGCGCGTGTCCCCCCCACGCGGGAGCCCGGTGTGCGCCGCGCTGCGGGGGTCGCAGCCGGCCGAGCGCCGCACGCCACGCGCTGCCGCGGGCTCCGACCTGCAGCCTCGCGCCGCGCGTGGCCCGCAGGCGTGGGAGCCGGCAGCGCTTGCACCTGGCGCTCGCTCATTGGCTCCGCTGAGGGAGGGCGGGGCGCCGGCGGCCCACGCAGCCAAGGGAGCGGGCGCGAGGCTTTTCCTCCGGGCCGTGTGGGATTTAAAGGGAAGGCGGCCTCCCGAGTCTGGGGCCCGCTCGGCGGGGGGGTCCGACCCGCGGGGGGGGCTGCCTGCCTGCAGGCAAGCCAGCCCCCCGCCCCCTCCGCCCCCTGCTCCCTCCCCTAGCCAGAAAGCCACATCTCTCCCCCCTCCCCATCCCTGCACCTCCACCCCCCCCTCTCCACCCCTGGGGCCCAGACCCCCATGCCAGCGCCCCCCGCCCCCCTCCGCCCCCTGCTCCCCCTCTAGCCAGAAGCCATCCCCCCCCGCCCCTACACCCTCCGGCCCACCCCCAGCCAGCGCCCCCTGGGCCGCAGCCCCCCGGCCAGCATCACCCTCTCCCCCACGGCCCCTGCCTCACCACAAACAGGCACCAGCCCCCCACCCCGGCGCCCCCATCCAGTCACCTCCCTGGCCCTGCCCCCCAGCCAGCGCTCAGTCTCCCCCTCCCCACACCCTACAGCCCCTGGGCCCAGCGCCACAACACTCCCCAACCACCACCAGCCGCCACCCCAGCCCTGCGCCCCCCAGCCCAAAGCGCCACCTCCCACGTCGAGTCCCCTGTCCCCTCCGGCCAGCACTAACCTCCCCCCAATCGCCCTGCCCTCCGAGCACCACCCTTCCCTTAACCCACCACGCCGCCCGGTGTTTGCAGGCCGGCTGCCCAGCCAGCAACTGGGTCTCCAACAGCGACCCTCCTCCAGGCGGCCCGGCACAGCCCGAGCAAGCGGGGCAGGACGGGGGGGCTGAGAAGCCGGGAAGTCCAGGGGCATGAGTAGTGGTGGTGGCGGGAAGTAAGGGTCAGGGAAGCAGGAGGCACGGAGGGGTTCCGGGGTAGGGGCAGTGGGGGCTGGAGTAGGGAGCAATGGGAATTCAAGGGAGGGGGGGCTAGGAGTAGGGGTGGAGCAGGGGGCAGTAGGTGTTCGGGATAGTGGGGGGCCAGGGACTAGGGAGCAGTCGGGAGCTGCGGGGGTACAGGGCAGCCCCTGGGATCTGCCAGGTCCCAGGGTGGGCTTGGTTCTGTTCTAAGCCCTGAAGGCCCATGTGGAGCTCCCTTCCCCCAGGCAGGCCTGCCCCATGGCTCAGCCCACATGGCCTAGTGCCCTGGGCAGACCCAGCCTGGGGGCCCTTGGAGCAGCCGCCTGTGGACTTTGGCCCAGCCCGCCTGGCCTGTGCTCCTGGGAGAGCGGCCGGGGGCAGAGAACTTTGCCTTCGCCTTGGCACTGGTGGCAGGATTAGCAGCCCGCGGCCCCAGCAGCCTTTCACCTTCCCCACCCCTGCCAGCTGCCACAGGGGGCTTTCCTGACCCAGAGGGACAGAATGTTCCAGCCCACGGACCCCAGGCACTGCGGTGCAAGGCTCAGGGAGGGACGGGGTCTGTGTGCAGCGTGCCCCACTGAACGGTGCACACAGATCTCGCTCGGGGCCCAGGGCAGCTTCACAGCCTGAGCCAACACAGTCACCCACCAGCACTCAGTGCAGGATTGGAACTTAAAGCACAGCCAGAACAAGGGCCTGCCCCTCCTCCCGTGGGGTGTGTGTTGGAGGGAGATAAGTTACATGCACAGCGCTGGGAGTGGTCATGGTGCTTGAGGGCCTGCAGGGCTGGTACAGGGTGTAATGGCTCCATTCGGGGGTGGGGGTGCACACAGAGTGCTTTGCTATGGAAAATTCCCAGCAGCCTAGACCTCTCCCTGAGAAACCCTCCCCTCTGCAGCCAAGCCGTGGGGCAGGACGTCTGCTCTGCGCCTGCAGCCAGGTTGTGGGGCAGCACCCCTGCTCTGCGCCTGTAGCCGGCCATAGGGCAGCATGCCTGCTCTGTGCCTGCAGCCCGGCCGTGGGGCAGGATGTCCGCTCCGTGCCTGCAGCCCGGCCGTGGGGCAGGATGTCCGCTCCGTGCCTGCAGCCCGGCCGTGGGGCAGCACGCCTGCTCTACGCCTGCAGCCCGGCCGTGGGGCAGCACCTCTGCTCCACGCCTGCAGCCTGGCTGTGGGGCAGGACGTCCGCTCCACGCCTGCAGCGGGTTTAGGTCAGAAGAAACATGCACTCATCTCACCTGAATTCCAGTGGGCCCAGGTCAATGCACTTCGCCTGGTCACTCCTTCGTGAGCCCCATTCCCTGCTTCCAGCTGGGCACCTGACACCTCCAGGGCTCCAGCAGCAGCTCAGCATGGCCGGGAGTCTGCACTTCTCACCACCCCAGGAACTGAGCCGCTCGTTCTCTGCATGAGTGTGGCACCATGCGGGGGCAGGGGGCAAGCAGGAGAACGGGGCAAGCTTTCTGCTCCCCCAGCTGGTGTGGAACGAGGCTGAGGGCCCTGTGCAGTACATAGGCCCTGGAGGGCAGGCACCAGCCCCACACCACAGATCAGCCAGGGGAGGGGCAGGTTATTCTAGGCCTGATGTCCCTGCCTATGAGTGCAGACCCTCCAAGACCTGCTCCAGGTACAGGGAAAGGCAAGTGCACCAAGACACCCCTCCTCAGCCACCCCTCAACCCCCAGCTGGAGAGAGGATCCTCAAGGCAGCTAGCCAGGGCCATGGTGAGAGCACCCAGCAGGGGAAGGGTTAACGCTTGCACAACCCCCATCCAATCGCACTCGCCCTAAGACAAATCCATTATTTGCTAAGTAAGGAGGGGGGCCGATGTGGAGCCCAGGCAGGGGGCTCCAGGAGACACTTCTTCCCCAGCCGGACGAGGCACCTCATGCTGGCACTAGGGAGCCTTGCAGCCTGGGCCTTGGCTTTAGCCCTCCTCTGCCTCCTAGCCATGGAGCTCTGGGGGCCAGGCGGGGGCAGCTGGCTCCCTAGCCGTGAGCCAGGGGGTGCAGGCGAGGAAGAAGATGGGGACAATGTCATTGGGGATGGGGGGCCTGGGGCAGGACGCTGCAGGCTTATCTGCAAATCCTCCGCCCTGGCCCAGAGCCTGCTGAGGAGCCTGCGGCGGAGTGCTGCCCTGCAGAGCGGGCGCTGGCTGTGGAGGACCTGGCCTCAGCTCCAGACCATGTTCCAGCTCCTCTTCCCCCCTACCCACCAGCCAGAGCTGGCCCGGGAGCTCCTGCAGCTGGCCGACGGGGGCCTGGTTGCCCTGGACTGGGTCATGGGGCCCCGTGGCACCGGCAGGAGGAGTAGAGCAACCATTGCCTTTGGCACCGCCCCGGTGCTGCTTGTCCTCCCTAATGCCTCCGGGAAGGTCACCAGGGGCGTCCTGCACCTCTGCCTGCTGGCCCTGGAGCAGGGCTACAAGCCCGTCATCTTCAACCGAAGGGGACACAACGGCAGCCCGCTCGCCAGCCTGAAGCTGCAGGCCTTCGGGGACCCAGGCGACCTCAAGGAGGCAGTGACATACATCCGCGTGCGGCAGCCAGGTTCCTCGCTCTGCGCCGTGAGCGAGGGCTCAGGCTCGGGCCTGCTCCTCTCCTACCTGGGAGAGTGTGGCTCCTCCAGCTACCTGGCTGCAGCGGCTTGCATCTCGCCCGTGTTCAGGTGCCAGGCCTGGCTGGAGACTGGGTGCCCCTGGCTGTATGAGTGGAGTCTGCTCCTGCACCAGAAACAAGGCCTCAGCAGGTCAGTACTTTCCCGAGCTCCTCCCCTGCTCTCGGCTGCACTTCTTCAGGCTGAGGGGGCAGGCATACAGGCACCCTGGGGGTGGCAGGAACAGAGTTTGGCAGAGCTGGGGTGGCATGGGGGCAGAGCAGGGTAGATTTTGGGATCCCAGGGGTGGGGTAGCCAGGGGCTGCAGATTAGGATTGAGGGGCACTGGCAGGTCAGCGCAGGGGAAACTTGCCCAGCACCAGTGTTGACTCCTGCCTGGCCGGAGCTGCTGGATGTGCAGCCTGGGGGTGAAGGGATGAGACATGTAGAGACTGTGCAGTTAGCTGGAGCGAGCAGGCAGGAGCCCCAACAGATGAGAGCAGCTGAACACCACAGTTCCTGAGTGCAGCCCTGCGAGGGGCCAGCTGACAACCCTGCTACACGCTCTGTGCCGCATGCTTTGTGGGGGCTATGGGAGCAAGTGGGGACCCCCCCATCTCCAGCAGCAGGCGTGTGTTGGGGAGATTGTTAAAAGTGAAGTCACCGTGTTCCAACACTGACAGGCACATTAGAAATGCTCTGGACCCAATTTAAAAGCTTCTGTCAAAACTTTCTGGAGCGGGGCAGCAAGGGAAGAGTCTGGCTGGGCAAGGGAAGCTAAGGTCACTGCCTTAGCGAGTCCCAGGACAATACCCACCAGCCTGCCTGAGTTTGAAGTAGCTCTGCTGAAGTTTTACCTCTGCCCAGAAACCACCACTGAGCTCTCCATGGAGATAGATCTGCCCTGGGGTAACCTGCTCAGCCCAGCCACACCTCGCTGCAGGCTCCTGGCACCCAGCTGGGGTACAGCGGTACGGCCCCGCCCGGGCACGAAGATGCTTTGCACCAGCCCAGCTAGTCCCATAGGGGAGGGGGATAAGCTATACAGGTGTAAGACACCGTGACCCCTGTAGAATTGCGTCCACACCAGAGCTGAAACCAGAGTGACACCTCAACTGAGTCATCCAGGGAGACAGAGTGTAGAGCAGGCTTGGATGTGCTGGGTAAGGGCAGATGCACCAGCCATGCCATTGCACAGTCCTCCCTTCTAGGAGAGTCAAGGCAAGCAGCTTCAGAATGGCAGCAGGACCCCACTGGACCTCAGCTTCCCCTGGCCAGTCTGGGGTGGTGATGCCTGTCTGCACTTCATTACTCTGAGTGCCCCCCTCCCCTGGTCCTAGCGAGAGAGCCCAGCTGCAGTGCAGCCTGGGGACCATCAATGGACAATTCCAGGAACATGGAGAAGTCCAATGGCCCCAGGTGCTACCTCGGGCAGTGCTCGGGGAAGGAAGGAAAGTCACCACCCCCCAGTGCCCTGGGGAGGGAAAAAGCCATGCTCAGGAGCCCAGCCCAGAGGTAGGGGGACACTTGTGCTCCAGAACTGGATTGTTACTGTCTTAGGCTGCCCGGAGTCCGTTGCCCTGTGCCCTGCGTGTGGGAGCCAGGGATGTCCTGCCCTTAGGGGTAGCGCATTGGGTGCCATGCTCGCCCTGGGGTGGTTGCGGGGTTCGTCACGCACAGCATGGCCTGCCCGCTCTCCAGCTCCCACGCTGAAATGCTGCAGCAGCCTCAGCCTGCTGTCATGGAAACCAGAGCCCTGGACGGGAGGCCAGGTGCTAGGATTCTCCTCGTCGCTATGGTTTCCAACCCAAGTGACCAAAATGACAAATGAGCGAGAAACTCGCCTCCTTTCCTGCAGCAGGGAAGGGCTGGACCCACAGAGCCCCCAGGCCAGCCCTGCCCCAACAACAGCTGCCATAGGGCCCTTCTGGTCTGAACAGGCAGGGACTGCGAAAGCAGAGGCATTAAATGGCCACATGCACCCACAGCACTAACTGGCTGTAGGTTTGGGTGGGACAGGCTAGCGGCAGGGCTCCCTGGACCCAGCTGCACCCAGCTCCTCCGGGTGGGGCCCGGGGAGGGTGTGTGAGGAGTTCAAAGGCCTTATGCAAACTGGGTGTGTCACAAACACAGAGGCGGATGCACACAGACGCTATGGCCTAGCCAAGCATTTCTAACGGGCCCATCAGCGTGGTCTCTAGCATCCCTGCCATGTTGTGGCTTCAGGCCCCCACCAAGCCAAACATACTAGGCCCTGGCAGTAGGAGTCAGGAGCTCTGAGCCCAGAACTGCTGCAGGACAGTGCCACTAGCCAGCTATGGCAGCCATGGACACCCTTGAGAAATCTGATAGCACCCAGCAGGGGGCAGCGATATGCTGGTGAATGAGCCGCACCGCTGCCTGCTGCCTGTGTCCCTCCTAGGTATGCCACCGCGCTGGCAGAGGTTGTGGAGACAGGCAGGCTGTTCAGGAGCCGCTCGCTCCGGGAATTGGAGGAAACCCTCTTCTGCCAGACCAAGAGCCACCCTGTCACCTGGGACGCTTACTGGGATCGCAACGACCCCCTCCGGGAGGTGGATGAGGCAGCCGTCCCGGTCCTGTGCATCTGCAGCGCCGACGACCCTGTCCGAGGACCTCCGGCCAGCACCCTCCCCATGGAGCTCTTCCACAGCAGCCCCTACTTCTTCTTGCTGCTGACACCACACGGAGGGCACTGCGGCTTCCTGAGGGAGGGGTCCTGCTCCTGGAGCCACGAGGTGATGCTGGAGTACTTCACAGCCGTCGCAGAGTTCTTTCGCACGGAGGAGAGGCTGAAGGGTCTGCACCGGTACAGGAGGGGCGTCCTGCAGAAGAGAGAGGCTTCCTCCACTGCCTGCCACCTCCAGGAGATTTTCAGCTGGCAGAGGTCCTACACCAGGTAGCACCAGGCAGGTCTAGCACCTCTCCATAGCATCCCTGGGAGAGGCTGTCCAAGGGCCATGCAGCGCTGTGCAGTCACCCCCCATTAGAGGACAAGCAGCACCCAGTGCTGCACAGCCTTCCCCTTGCACACTCACACCAGCATGGCAGGCACTGCACACACAGGCCCTGTCATCCCCTCCCCACAGAAACAGACTGTTGAAAGCCCACATGGCTGACATGACTGGTGTGTTCCCACCACATTGGAAATGGCCCAGGCTGTGCGCACTCAGGGCCGAGCACGGCTAGCTGAGCCTCCCCCGATCCTATGAAACACCACTAGCTCATGCAGTTCCCAGTGGCCAGCCCGAGCGTGCTGGGGTGGGAAAGTGCTCCCGGGTCAAAGCAATCTCCATCATGCTCCTGCCATGGGAGGGTGCTGTGCTGCTGAAGGAACAGTGTTCAAGGGAGATGCAAAGCCCACGCCCTGGTCCTCGGGCGCTCTCCACAGGAGGTGGCCTTAGATCCAGAGTCCTGGCTACATCCCACCTTTCAAAACCTGCAGCAGACGCTCCATGTACTAAAATTACTTTATTACAGTTGATTTTTTAACATTTCCTTTGCTCTGTTACAAAGGATACTTACAAACAAAATATTACATACGACCTTATTTTCTCCTCTCTCATTTTCTGACAACATGGTAACAGCTTTAAATGCACAATCTATACAATTAATACAGGTTATATATGAGCACTAATGTATGTTGAACCAGAAGGATACCAGAATACTGACAATATACTGTACAATAAGCCTCATCAGTTAGTGCTTGTGGCATTTTCTACCAAAAGGAAAATGCACACCTGTAGACTCACCATCCCAGCTGGTGCTAACACAAACATGAGCAGGAAGGAGTCCAATTTCCCTGTTTTAACCCCTGTAGGAATTGGGCTTGGAAGACTCAGGCCTCTGTTCAGTATAATGGCGTGGGCAGCACCACCCACGAAAAAGTGATGCCCAGCTCCTGGCCTTGCTTACACCTCACCCCCAATGCCCCAGAATGAACGAGCCCTCTACTAGCCAAGGACAGAGGCTGGGGCCGTGGGGAAGAGTTGTGGGTCATGAGCTGAAGGTTCTTAGAGGAGGGAGAAGAGAAGTAAACACATTACTTGGTGTCTGTGAGCATCCCTCTTCCCGCTCACATGTGAGCAGGCACACAGCAAGGGGTGTAACAATGACCCCAGAGGCAGAAGCCGAGAGGGATACGGGTATTTTAACTCCCACTACCATTGTGGGAACCTGGCTATCCGCTGCAGCCTTCATGCCAACCGAGCGCCCACCGCAGGTCATGGCAGCTGGGCCTGTGGCAGCTCTGCAGCTCTCTAGTTACAGCCAAGCTTTGCCTTCATTTTGCAACCAACACCAGATTTGTGCTGCTACAGGTGTGCACTTGCCCTCCTCCCCATGCGTTACCTAGAGCTGATAAGGTGACATTTTTATTTTCTTTTAAAGCAACTGACAGTGAAGCATTTTCAGCTGACTGGCAAAAGACCAGATATTCACCTGGAAGCTGCAAATGGAAAATACACCCCACACCCTGGTTCCCCCAAAAAGTGTGGAGGAAGAAAATCCAAGAAAGTAAAAATGCCAGATTCAAGTTAAAATTTCTTTTAGTTTACACAATACTTGTGCAAACAACCAACCAAACAGAAGCATGCGGGAAATCATGAAAACAAAAGGGAAAGTGATATACAAAATTCAACATATAAATAAGATGTCTGGCTGACTGATAGAAGAATAAATCATTCTGGGTTACAAAAAGATTATACATTCAAGACGCTCCGAACCCAGTGGCATAACTTATGTTAAATTTGTTAATAGTTATGTTAGAATTCTCAAGTTTGTCTTTAAAGTCTTCACAATACAAGCAATAAGCTATTTTTAAAAATATACACTATACATACCTCACACAGCCTTCTCCTACCCCTCATAATGCATGGTATGCTACCTCTCTTGTATACACCAAGGAGGTTCTGACAGCTAATGTCCTCCTGGTAATCCGGCAATTTTATCACTGTTTGCCGTAAGTTTTAAATGGGTTAATGACTTCCATGGAAGAACATAAATAGGAATTGTAGCAACCCGAGTGTTAATAAAAACATCTTCAGCATTTAGAATTTTCAAGTTGGTATAATGCTGTATCTGATCAGTAGCGTTAATGTATCTGCATCAGATCCACCCCCAATTTGAGTTAGTTTGGTCAAATAAAGTATCCCTCTTCCAAGCAAGCTCAGGTGAGAGCTGAGAGAGGAGTTTGGAAAAGAAGGAAGGTTGAAGAAAGGAAGCAGGTGGTTTTGATTGCCGGAAACCACACCCACCACCCACGCCTCTCCATCTCCATCTCCGCATTTCCTCCCCTCTTTGATCCTGTCAGTGTCTTGAAGAGTTCACATCCCAACAGCCTCCAGGGAAACTTAAACATCTTCCAATGACTGGTCTCCCTAGTGGTAATTTTTCTTTTCTTGAGAACTCGAGCTCTGAGAGCTATTCCAGGGTTGCAGATTTGCCTACGCCATGAGAGACTCAGTGAAGGTGGGACAAGTGAGGTGAGACAGATTATTTCATTCATATGCAATCCAAGGGGAAAGACTCTCTAATTTAGTAATGGGTGTTGAAAACAAAAACTACAATGCAAACCAGCTGTAGCCTACATCTCAACCACCTAAATATCTGCCTGCAGGGCAGTGGGAGTCCACCCACCAGTCTGCAAGGAGATCCTGCTCGATGGCAGAAAACTGTCCCCCGCCTCTACATATTCCATTCCTTGACCACATGCAATATCTAGGAGAACACACCATGCCTCGGCAATGCATTTCGTCAAGTTAAACTTAAGCAAATGACCATTTCCAATCAAGAATTTGCCTCCGATGCTTTCAGGTGGCCCTAGTCTAACACTGATGTCAAGCCATGCAAAAGCAGCGATTACATACTTCAGTTCATTAACAACTGCGTGCTCATTTCCAAACTCTGCTGAGCTCTGAGTTGCCATAGAAATGTGTTATACTGGCACTAAAAGCAGGCAACGAGCTTCATAAAATTAATTTCTTCTCCAATGGTTTACATACTCTTTAGATTATCCTGGCATCAAAACCTTTTCGGGGGGTGGGTGGGGGGAATATGAATTTTCTGTACAATTCTGTAAATACGATAAAAGGGATAGCGAGAAATTGGGCTTTGTTTATGTGAGTTTCAACCCCAGAAAAAGCTCCAAGCCAACACTTCTATCCTTTGCACTGTCCACATCACCTCACCTTGCATTTAGACTGAAAAGGCAGAGGTTTTGCATACACACATCTAAAACACAGGGGACCCAACTTAAATGGTGAATATAAAAGATATGGATCAATCTTGTTTTGTGAGGTCCAGAAGCATTTCCACCTGGACAGCAAATTAAACCATTTTTCTCCCTTATCATCCCCCCCATTCCCGCCCTTACGACATTTAAGCATGAATCCTTAGTGTCACATGGGCAATTGAAGGGGTTAGATGCAGGCTGGGCTACAACTGGCAACAACGTAGCTCCTCTCTAGTTGGCACATTCTGTATCTATAAACTTTAGTACAAAAAACTTAAAAAATACAGACACTAGGTCAATTTGTTAACTACATATTTACAGATAATTACAATATTTTCACTCACAATCATCAAACCAATTGTCAGTGAAAATGTGAACGGTGCCCGTTCTGAGGTACCAGTACCAGGAGGGGTAAGGAAGGGGACAGGAGATACCCCTGATTTTGTGCACATTGTGTGGTGGTAACTCCCGGGCTGAGCGTGTGGCTGCAGAAGGGCTAACCCCGGATTTACAGAACATGGCTAGATGGCAGACAGGTGGGGTCAATGTACCTCCAAAGCACAAGCATCCAGAGGCCCACAGTTTGGGTCAGCTGCTTGTTTGCTGCTGTTTACCAAGCCCTCTCTGGCTGAGTCAGGCTTTCTTCCTCCAGCATTTAGCCCAGGGTTGGGAACAGGGTGTCCCAGGCACGTGAGCGACCCTGCCAGGCCCACTTGGTTGAGTTCCGTTACACAACAGGAATCAGGGTTATCTGCGTCTCTCTCTTTTTTGGGTAATGTTTTAATAAAACCACTAAGTCAGCTGGCTTCTTCCCAGATCTGACAGCCCCCTGCACCCCTCAGCACAGTCTCGCAAACATTTCTCCACTGGTTCCCATGGAAATGAATCCTGACAGTGCAAACTCAAACCAGCACAGCAAGACATACATCAATCGCAAGTTCTTGCTACAGGCACCAACCTTTCTTAAGGACACAAACCCCACTTCTAGGCTCACAATCTTGACTGGAGTCCAGGGGAGCGTGGGGATGGAACTGTCCCATGGGCTTTAAACCAGGAGCGTGGACAGTTTTAAAAGAACAGACACTCCTGCTGACAGGGTAGGGAAGCCAAAAGCTTGGAGACACTGAAAAAGAAAGGTTACAAACCTGCTTTCTAAGGAACCACACTGCTGAGAGTAACTATAACCCACAGGACCAGGTGTTTGGGGGCTTCCCTTTGGTACGTACACACCACCACCATGAAGAAGAGACACCTTATGCGTGGCATGCTGTTATGCTAGCGGGGTCTGACACTGCAGGAACAAGCTTCACTAACAAAGAGATGCCCTTCATATGTGCAACTCTGACCTGACACATGCAGGAACCGACACCTCTCCCCAAACTGCCAGATGCCTCACTGCTATCCAAGGGTGGAGAGGAGATGCCAGGAATCTGAAGAAGGTTTCCAGACCTAGAAAATCAGGTTCTAAGGGCTGACTCTGTCCATCTGTTACCCCATCACTCAGAAGCCTGCAGCATTATGTGGGCACACACAATCTGCATCAAGGAAGAAAATGATGCTGTTCCCAGCACACTGTCCACTGGTGGTGGGAAACCAGACTTAGAGACACATGTCCCTGCTCTGGAAGGAATGGGTGGGGAGAAGGATAAAGAATGGAGCTAGTAAGAAGTAACTTCACAGTTTTATCGTAAGTTTTGGCCTTAGCTTAATGCACATGGAACAATAACAAAGGTGCAGAGAGCAGAGTTCGTAGTTTGTGGCAGCCGATCCCCAGAAATGTAGAACGTTAATGATGACTATATGGGGTTTGTGATCTTTTGAGATGAACCACGCCTAGGGATTCTGAGCTCCGACTGCAGAGCATTTCACTCTTACATACCACTGCCTTTCCTCACAGCACACTGACTACAAGCATACTGCAAACAGCACCAGTAGCTCCCCATGCCACTTCCCTAGTGCTAGGCAAACTTGCTTGCTGCGCTGCCTTCTAACTTTGCTGCACCCTTCATGAGCGCTCTTCCCTCCTTTCACATGCCTGCAGCAGCTACAGAACCCTCTAACATCCTGCACAACACAGGGCAGGATTTAAACCAGTGCTTGCCCACTCCATTCAACCCTTGTGCACTTCTGCTCATATCCTCCCCCTAACAGTCCAGCTGCACAAATTGTCCTGTCAGCTTAACAGCTAAGGGAATGCTAAGTGCCCTGACAGAAATGCACAGCATGAGTTGTGTGTGCGCATACACACACACACGGAGTATATACATATACACAAATGAGATACCATTAGACAGATCTCCAGAGAGATGTGCGTATTTAACAGAGTAACAGTAGGTATTGGTATAATACGATTTATTTTCGCCAGTGAAGAGTGGACAGGATCACGGTTTTGAGTTCAACAGGTCATTTCCCCCTTTTTGATAATAAGCAGTATTATTCCAGTATCCACCACTGTGTTCTCTGTGCAGGTTTTATTGACAACATGCAACATTCTACTGAATAAAAGTTAACTGCAGCTGTACAGCAGCTCTAGTCTGCCCCAAGGCAGGACTCGTAGATAAGAAATGTCCACGGGGACTTCTCCATTCAATGTTTTGTTACTATATAGTACTGTGGTTGTTTTTCAACCCCTTGGAAGTTCACAGGGCTAGACTGAATGCAGGTGAAAGTTCCAGTGTTGTGTCCAAGGAATTAAGTGCACAACAGTCAATGGGAATGGGGGAGGTGGCCTCTGTTTTCCAGAAACCACAACAAATAAAGCACACGTGGCCCCTTTCACTGATTTAAATTAACAAAACCAAAGAAGTGTAATATGATTAAAGAGGTGAAAAATGCCAACTCTCCTGCTATTGCACCTCTGGACTAAACTTTAATCAGAGTTTAAAGCCTATGCAAAGGGGAAAAAAACCAAACACACAGAATAATATGCTGTAGGTGTCGAGCTGGCACCAGTATTTTAAAATACTGTCATAAAAATTGTAAAGTAATATTCACAGAGCCATTTTCCCAGTGTTAACCCTCACATAGAAGATGGAAAACTAGTATCTTGCTGAGACACTGGGAGTAGTTTTCACAATTTATAGGTTACAGTATTTTTAAAGCCCTGGTTGAAGTGTAAGTGAGGGGGTGGATACAGGACAGCGTGGTGGTGTGAGGGGGTGGGCGGGTAGGTACAGTATAGCACGACGGCGGCCTGAGGGGGTGGGTGGTATAATACAGCAGGACGGCATGAGTGGGTGGGTACAGTACAGTGCGACGGCGGCATGAGTGAGGGGGTTGGGTACAGTACAGTGCAGCGGTGTGAGGGGGTGGGTACAGTACAGCGTGATGGCAGTGTGAAGGGGCAGAGGGGTACAGTACAGCATGGTGGTGTCGGAGTGGGTACAGTACAGCATGGCAGTGGTGTGAGGGGGTGCGGGGTACAGTACAGCGTGGCAGCGTGAGGGAGTGGGGGGTACAGTACAGCGTGGAGGCATGAGGGGGCAGGTGAGTACAGTGCAGTGGCAGCATCGGGGGTACAGTACAGCGCGGCGGTGCTGTGAGGGGGCGGGGAGTTCAGTACAGCATGGCGTCAGGAGGTGGGGGGGTACAGTACAGCATAGCGGTGGCGTGAGAGAGTGGGGAGGTACAGTACAGCACGACGGCGGCATGAAGGACCAGGGGGTACAGTACAGCAGCAGTGTGAGGGGGCGGGGGGGCCAGTACAGCACGGCATCAGGAGGTGGGGGTACAGTACAGCATGGCGGCAGTGTGAGGGAGCGGGGGGGTCAGTACAGCACGGCATCAGGAGGTGAGGGTACAGTACAGCGCGGCGGCGGTGTGAGAGGACAGATGGGTACAGTACAGTGCGGCGGTGGTGGTGTGAGAGGGCGGACAAGTACAGGACAATGTGGAGTAGTTAGTTTTAATTTTTAAAAATGGAGTTTGCAAACTGATTCAGAAAGTGTTTGCGTCTCTGGACTATTTTGATTTAATATTTATACATATATCTCACAAAGATATTTATGTGATATATATATATATTATCTATAAAACATATACATTATATCTACACTAATTTATGTCCTCAGTATACCTCCACTACACATTATGAAGCGATTCCCACAGATTACAACAACTGAGTAATTGGGAGACATCTCTTGAGATCAAACTCAGTCGGAAGGTAGCTTCTGCTCCCCACATGTATACACAGAGACACACACATTTAGACAAGGTTGATCTGAATCAGTTTTTGCAAACTATTTTAATTAAAATATTAACTCATTGGAATAGTCCAGGTCTGCACATGATATACATGTAAAAATGGTTACTACACAATTCTTTTGGATACAAAAAAGCCAATATGGGATAGACATCATTTGGGTCCAGCATTTAGTCATGCTTTACATTACACAAATAGCGGTTTGAGGGAACTCTTCTTGAAGTAGCTCAATTTAAGCCAGAGATTTTGGCCAAATTCAAACCATAACAGAAGCAGAAGAATGAACCCCCTGAATTTTGAAGCAGAGTGCCGATCACTGCTGCTGTCTGGGATTCTGAGAAGGTGAGAACTCCTAAACATTGCATATTAGCACCATGCTCTGGATACACCCTCCATACCAAGGCGGTAAGATCCAACAGAGGGTTTTGGCTTTTGATTTTTTTTTTCTTAAAAACAGGAAAATGAAAGTGATTTTCCTTAATTTCATTTGCATGTTTTAATGCAAAACAACAGCTAGAAGAGAAAACATCCATCCCACATAGAGATATGTTTCAAGGGGAATAGCGCATCAGAGAGTTCATCTTTGTCCCAAACATACCTGTCCTACAGGGTAACCAACGGGAATATTCCCCAGTGGCTCCACCGCCTCATCCCAAACTTCTGCGTTCACTGTTAATACTACCAGGCCCTGCCAAAGAGTTAATAAAACGTATTTTGGTATAGCGTCCATCTTTGTTCTGAGTGATATGATCTACCAAGACACTGGAAATCCTGAAGTTTGGATTCACCAGACACTGGCTAAGAATTAAGGATCTGGAGTGGATTTTAATTTAGTTAACAAAAGAATGTCACACTGTTGAGAAAACTGAACAGCAGCGAGACACTGGAGTATTTCTATATAAATATGTCACATGACAAACATTCTGAAAACCTTGCTTCTGAGCCCTATAAACATGTTAAAGGCAAATCCTAGAGTTAGCAGCTAGTGTTTTCTTCAAGATGATTAGTGTGCAAGGAAAGTCATTTACAAAGAACTCTGGCTGGTCAGTCCCCAGGAAGAAAATCTTTACCTCAAACCAAGCTTAATCTACCTGCTCTCCTCTGAATCTCATGGTGCTGACCTGCCCAGAACTCCCCACCATTGGGACTCGGCTTTCACGACACCTCCCACTTCCAGTATATTAAGGATCAAGACATAGCCACAAAAGTCATTCCATTGCTTTTCAGACTCCCTGACCTTTTTAATTTAAATTTTTTAAATTTAATTCCCAACCTCTTTTGCTCTCTTTCAGTAGTACAGCAGCTCTGATAAGAGCCATCTGGAAATAGTGCTTCCTACACGTGGTGTGACATGCTGCCAAATGATCACAAGGTCTCAATGGCCCAATGGTAAAGTTGTGAAGTACTGCGGCAACCAAAATAATAGAAAGGAGCCTGACATGCAGCAAGATCTACAGTGGTGATGTAGGTTAGTCAGGAGCTGATAAAGAGTCATTGGCTCAGCTCCTCCTGGTACACTATGGCAACTAAACATTTCAACAGTTGGCTACACTCGACATGTAAACAGGAAATTGCAACAAGCTAAAAGGTAATAAATTGGTGTATGTAGTGTAGTAATGAAAACCCTGATCAATGGCATTTTGTGACTATGGCATTTTTCAAAATACCTCTGGCATTTCAGATTGATTGGCTAGAAGTCTAAGGTTTCTGAAGAACAGAGCAAAAGAACTACTTAGGGCTCCAGGAATTATTCTAATGCTTAGCTAAGGTGAGATGTCACAGTATTAGCCATACAAGTGCATTACTTATGCTCTTCTTCCCAACCTCCTCCAAAGCACAACACCCCTGCCACCAGCACAGCTAGGGGAGTGCAAAGATGCTAGGCTGGATTGTAAACATTTCCAGACCTCCCCCTGCACACACATCTACCAATGTGGTGCCCAGGAAGCTGCCCTATGCCCTCGGAGAAGGCTCACCTCTTAGTGCAATACAGAGTGTGCACTTGGGTGGCAAGGGTCTGTGTTGATTCCTCTCATCTCAGCGGCAAAGCCTTTCCTCTTGCCCCTCTACCTCACCTACGGTTCCTTTAATCCCCCCTCTCTTGAGGCTACACCTAGAAATGTGGCCATTTTCATGATAAACAATGGGGAGAAAATACAGCTGCTCCTTCACCAGATAGTGACTTATTTCAGCCTCCCTGGTCTGCTCGGGCGGCTGTTAAGGTTTGAACTCTTCCCACCGCTCTGTAGGGATGGGGTGATGAAAGCAGTCTGAGGCCCCTGTGCAGCTTTAATGCCATATCCGACAGACAACTTCTCTGACCAGTTGCATATATGTCTTAGATCCCCTCCCCAGTCCCCCCCCAAAACATAAAAATTAAAAAAAACAAATCCTGCAGCCAAATACTATGACATCCCAGTTAGTAAACACAAAACAGAGTGCTTTACAAAATGAATACAACACTCCACGTTCACCCAGCATCCCACTGCAGTCCCGCACTGAGGAGGCTGCTGGGACGTATCTGTAGGCAGTTTCTGTTGGCAGACAGCTCCAGTGGAATTGCCACCTTCAGTTCTTGTTTAAGTTATGTATAAGACATGTGTGAACCATTGGATATTTGTGAAGTAACACTTGTGCTCCTGCTCATGCCCTGCTCCGTCCGTCCCCCAGAAGCAGTCCGCCTCAGAGCCTGGGGGCTGTTGCGGACCCCTATAGCACTACCTCGAGGTACCCCTTGCATGGGCCCTGAGGGGTGACCCCATGGCTGGGGTCCACCTTGCATTGGATGGCCCCAAGCTTGTGGTGGGCCACCCATGGGATGACCCCAGTGAGGTCCGGCACCCCCAGTAGGATTGTGGGACCAGCCAGAAGCTCCCGGGTAGCTGTGGCTGAACGCCTCGGGGGAGAGATTAGACAGAACCATGTTACTGAAACCTAGCCTCATGCTTTCTGAATCAAAGGCTTCAATCTCGCGGGCTTGACGCTCCAGCAGGCTTCGTATCCGTTCGGTGCGCTCATTCTGCAATGCCAGCATCTCCTCCTCAATCTGAGGAAAGGAAAGAGAAAAGGGAGTCTGTAGCAGCAAGAGCACACCTTTAGAGACACAGCAACCGTACCCGGGTTCATTGCAGTGGTGAGTTTATAGTATCCGTGGCTTCGCTGTTTAACCAAAGACTAGATCAACTGCACAGGTCACATGCACGCTCTCCATTATGAATGCAAAACAACAATCTGGGGTTTCTTGGACACGTGGACCTGTGCACAGAAAAGTAAGAGGGGCTGGACAGCAGGGCTGAAACCCAGGCTTGCGGAGTTCCGCCATCCTATTTCCTGGTGTTTCACACATTACATTGGGGATTTTGGGATTCAAATCCAAAATTGCAGCTATGTCTTCAGAAGCTCATATTTCAAACCTAAGATGCAGCAGCGAAATCTGCTGACACACTCTGACCTAGGGACAAGGTGCTTCGAGCAGAATGACTGCATGGTCATCAGTCACCTGTCCATGCAACATCAACTGGTCTGAACTGTTGTCAGCTGAACCTAGTGACCACAACTCTCCTCCAGAATGGCAATTTACTAACAGACCTGCCTGGTTTCCCCTTCATAGCCGGTCTTCCAATTGGCTTTGGCTTATGTTCATCACTTTGACCGTACTCCTTTCCTAAATTGGTTTCTAATATCTCATTACTCTGCTGCTCTCTCTTACATGTGAGCAATGGGGCTTCTTCCCTCTTCAAAACCAGAACAGTAACATAGGTGGAGATATCTGCATTCTGGGCAGATTATTAGCTGGGTGATTTGCAAATGACCAACTGAGTTGGGAGCGTCTCCAGCTCTTGATACGACCCTGTCTCTCTTCAGTAAGAACATCCCAAATCACTTTTTAATGGCCCTTGTGCAAGGCATCAACATCAGGTATTTAGGCACAGGGAATATGGTGCACAGGCCTCCTGATGGGTGAATTTTGGCCTGCGATTTATTATCTCCTCTTGCTGAAATTCCTGGGGTTAAACACTCAGACCAAATAATTGCTCCATTATTTCTCCATGCCATTGAAGGGCCATTATTGGGCTTGGTCACAAAGACTGAAAGGAAGGAAAAAATAGCAACAGATTCTGCTTGAACTTTGTTTGCATGCTGACATCTCCAGTTTTTTTAGCAACAACACTCTGACATGGGACAATCGCTCTCACCCCACAGAGGTCCCAGTGCTTCCAAGTGCTGGATATTAACACTCATTTGCTTGTAAGCATTCTCAAGGCATTTAATCAGGGAATATGTACAGTAGTTTAATCTAGAATTCAGGAAACAATCTGCTCCAGCATGAGTCATCACCTCCACCATTTGGGGTTTGAGATGCTGCCTTCCCTCACTTGCTGCTTTGACATAGGGTGACCAGATGTCCCGATTTTATAGGGACAGTCCTGATTTTTGGGTCTTTTTCTTATATAGGTTCCTATTACCTCCCAGCCCCGTCCTGATTTTTCACACTTGTTGTCTGGTCACCCTAATTTGAGAAGCAGTGCTTAGGTAAGGCTTGGGCCAGGTAAAAGATAGGCAGGCAGCCTGCTCACTCTGCCTAAAAGCCAAAGAGCGGCTGGCTGACAGCAAATGCTAGGGAAAAACGACACTATTTTGTGAAACACGGATATTCAGGATCCTTAATCAATCTATTTACTCACAATTGTTTGCATTTGTGCTTAGCAAGGTTTCCCAGACCCTGCTCAAGCTACTATAATCAATGCAAAGTCTATTTCTATTTCAGAAGTAACATTGCCTTAAATACAACATAACAGAGATGTGTAACACTGCAGGTGACGCCATCATGAAGGTTGAAAGTTAATAAACAGAACTTAGATACAATTCAGTTGCACGTGTACACGTGTACATTTCATTGTGTTAAAGCTACATCACCTAGAGATGACTTAGAGATTCAGAGGGTACCTTGTTGGGTGAGGTACTTGAAGCAGCATGGGAAGCATAATATACATCTAAATCTTTAGAACGTACACTCCTCAGAGCAGCAACTCTCTCGTGTACAGGGCAAAGCTCGTTACTGACGCACGAGGAAACTTACACCATTTTGGAAAATGCCAGCTGAGGAGTCTGGCTATGTATATGCCTTTGCCTTCGTCCAAGCCACCTACACTGCTCAATTCCTAGTGTGAGGGGCACCATCAGACAATAAATAGAGCTATGCTGGGAAGGGCCAAAGCTCTATGTACTTTGCTAGAGACAACCAATAAAAATACACAGGCATTTTAAAATCGACACTTGTCTCCAGTCCTAAGTCAAAGCTTCAGTTAGCCTGCATGTGGACACATTGCATCACATCGCTGTGCATCAAAAGGTTCAAGACAGCCCACAACACCTGAAAGGACAATCCTTTGAGAAACAGCACATTCCCATTTACTCCACATGGGGCCCGTTTTTCTCCTAGGTGGCCACTGATCAGCAGTAACTCCAAGAAATGCAGCCTCATTGTTAGCTCAAGCTTTGAGTTTCTCTGCTAGCTGTTAATTACATGCACTGTGCATGTCTGTGGTATACAGGCCCTTGCTGTTTGAACCACTTAATTTTGTTGCTACGACCCTACTGTAAGTGACATTAAAGTCTGAACATATCACTGGACAGAGGCACATCAGTTAAAAAAAAATACTGCACAGTCTCTTGGCCCTGAGAACAGTTCTGACAAGAGAAGCCAAAGCAAAAGGACCCCTGAATGGAGATGTGTTAAACTTCCTCTCATCATAATTGAGGCCAAAAGCCAATTCACAGGGACCTCCCACTCAAGTAGCCGTTGGATCAGGACCATAACGAATACTTTGCATTGAATTTATTTTTGGCTAACCTGGGCTCCTTTAAATCACTGGCCTAATTTCAGTCTCTAATGTAACTTGATGCCAGAATTTCTCTTGGTTATGTGCAATGCAACATCAGAACACATCCGAACTGCACCCACAAAACCAAGGGACTAGCGATAGACTATTACACACGCTTCCAAACGACACATCTCAAAATGCGTCACCAGGTAGCAGCAGTTACAATACAACATTTATTCTAAAGCAGATTCTAAGATTATTGCTGTGTTGTAAATTCTTATTTTTTCAAACTGACATTTTAATGGGAATAAAATAAATGTAACACTGAAGTTTAGAGGCATATATTACGCCAGAAAATCCTATGCAGTAACTTATTTTCACAGACATAGCCGCTTGTGAAGATTCAGTAACTTGCAAAAGAGCCATGGGTTAGTAGAAGATGCAGCTTTCTTAGACTAGTTTCCCCACTGCCCATTAGATGACACAGCATAAGGCAGAGGAGTGGTCTTCACTGGCTGAACATACATTGGTTAAGCTCTGGGAGAAGCAAGCAAGTATAACTTACTTCTAGGCCACAAATGTATTCATTGTTGGTCCGGATCAAAGTTACGATGTCTGACACCCCATGGGGGTAAGTCAAAAGGGGAAATTCTGCAGGATGAAGGCCAGGAGCATATTTCCCTTTGCTGTGACATGCTTAGTATGCTGCCACGACACACAGTTTCACAACACAGATTTGGGGTAGCACAGGGAGGCATGCTTGGTATGGGTAAGCAATTCTAAACCAAGCTCTGGAGTTCAGTGGATTCTCTGTTTTTGTTTCTGGCTGCTCCAACTTGTAATGGGATTAGGGTCAGGCCTCTGGACTTTTTAACTATGATTTGAATACCATGTTTCTTCTCAATGGCTGTCTAACTTTAATCAAAGTCATTATACGGAGGCATCACAGCTGGGTCTTCATAGACTTTTAATGGAGTGAAGCTGCACAGAACAAACATTTCTGTTCAGTGCCGCACCCCATCACAAATCTGTGCTGGTGCACTCTACCCCTTCTACTTCAAGGTCATTATTCCTGATACCAGAGAAACTTGTAGAAACTCTACTTTGCTGTGTTACATTTTCCCTCTCCTGAACTTGGAGAGAGAATCCACCGCCTAGGGACAATGGAGAGAACATTGCTTTTCCCCTTCTACCTAAAGACTCACCATCACAGCAGCCTCCCCTCCATCAGCCCTGCAGTCCAGCCAGGAGGAGGAGGTGGTCATGAAGTTCAATACAAAGGCTCCCCTTTCACCACCCCAGGTCCAGGCACACTGCACCTCAGCCCTACAATGTGCCACAGCACTGTTACCCTGGGCAGACCAGGACCCCATTCTCCCTATCGCTATCAGTGATGGGACAAGAGGAACTCTGCCAGTGACTAGTATGATGCCATTTTGCCTCCCAAGTGAGAGAACCCAGGGAAGGGTCAAAACCAGTATTACAGCATTGTCCTATTAACGTTAGCTTTTCATAGTCAAACTCCCGGAACGTGGCCAGTGCTGACTGCTGCTCCCAAGGCCCCTCAGCTGCCTTTACCTTCTGCTCCAGGAGGGCCCTGCGAAGGGACACCCTCTGTTCCAGTTCACGCAATTCCCGATCATGCTGGGCCTCAGCCTGCATCTTGATTTTACTCTGATACGCATTCAGCAGCTCCAGTTCCTGCTGCAGCTGCATCTTCAAAACCTGGCACTCTGCTTCCTGTGCCTCATCCAAACGCAGCTGTGAGAAGGAAGACAATAGAGATGTTTCACTGTGGGATAGCCACTCGTGACACACTGTACGGGTGAAAACATTTGTTTTCTTAGCAATACAATTGCTTTCTATTGTATCCACTTTCAGTGAACAGGGAACACACAGTGACAAACCCTGGGGCAGTAAGATGGCAATGCTGCTGCAAGCTACTCTACCAAGTGCTCTCTACAGGGAGAGCTGAAGGCTGGCTAAGTGGTATGAACATCTTCAGCTCTCACTTTTGCCAGAGGGAAGCTGAGAGAAAGCACAGTTTTCCTCTCTTGCATACAAGCGGATTAATGGAATGCCACATTTCCAATGCAGAGTTACTAGCGGGTTGCACAGAATCCTAGTCAGAGATGGGAAAGGGCTCTAGCGCACATCCCTGCCAATGCAGAACAGTAACTAGCAGCACAGCTCAACAGCCTAAAACCACTTACACAACAACGAGTATTGCCTCCGGATTTGAAGGCTGTTTCTGCAGAATTAAAAATACATGGAGCTATACCTATCTCCTAGAACTGGAATGGACCCTGAAAGGTCATGAAGTCCAGCCCCCTGCCTTCACTAGCAGGACCAAGTACTGATTTTGCCCCAGATCCCTAAGTGGCCCCCTCAAGGACTGAACTCACAACCCTGGGCTTAGCAGGCCAATGCTCAAACCACTGAGCTACCCCTCCCCACATGAGAAGGGCTGAGTCTGGGATCTGAATCTGGGTGCTGCATGTGTGGCAAAGGAAGAAAACCACTCTGCTGCCAGGGTGACTCCAGGTCAAAATGCAAACTGACATGCTGGGCTGAGCATATGTGTACGAGGTCTCAGAGGCAACTCACAGCTTGTGTTGAGAGCATTTCATTGATGCTGTGATCATACTGCTCAGCTAGGATGGCCAGTTTCCGGGTCTGCTCTTCTTTGAGCCGTTTCAGGACAGCTTTGTGTTCACTCTTTGGTGTGGTCTCCAGTAGGTGGTTTCGCAATGCTTTGTACTGTCTGGTTTGGATCTTGCATGTGTCCTGAAACTGCTTCTTTATTTGTAGTTCTTTAGACTAGAGGAGGATGAGGAAAAAACCCAGTATATGTCAAAGATGGAAGCAAGATACTCAGTGATATTTCATTCCATATTCAAGGGCAGGAGTTCACAAATCCCAAACGTATATGAATATAAAAAGTGTGAAGAGTAAAGAGATGAGCACACAAGAAACAAAGATCATGCTGCTGCAGCTGCTTTGACATTTGGCCAGTTACATTTTGTTTGTGTGCAAAACAATTAGAATACAGACGACACTTTTCTACCAAAGCTCCAGACTACATACAGTTGTCACTACACAAAGGGACCCATTTGCCACTGGACTGGATTCAGTCCTGGGTGTTGCTTCTCAAGAAGACTTCTTGCATGATAGGTGTAAGAGTTATTAGCCATTAAAGCCTTACTTACACATGGCTACGCTGGATTTATTGTTGTGAAAAAAGCAAATTAGCAATATTTGTGTACAGAAAAAGATCTTTTTTGGTTTAGGATTCGATGAAGGACATTTGTATTTTAACCTTTGATGCTAGGACCTGACTTTAATAAGGGTTTGCAGTAAAGCATTATCTTACCATGGAAAATTTTGACCAGTACAGGTTTGGTGACATTACTTGGTTAGCAGGGGACTCAAATTTTATCTCTGGAAGAGGGGGTCATCGTATGTAGTAGTATCATGCCTAATCTAACAAACACTCAACTACATAAGTACTCGCCCTCCAGGCACCTGCTGGAGACCTGAGGTCCTTCCTATGCTCTTCTTTTGCACCCAAAGCTGTGTGTGTTGTCAAGAAGTGTGTTAGCACTTAAAACAAAAGATTAGGAGTCATTAGATACAGTTAAGTACCTGGATTTGCTACTGACTTGCTGTGTAACTTTGGGTAAATTAATTTTCTGTGTTTCAGTGTCCACGTCTGGTTCATCCTTACCTTCCTCACAAGGGACCTGTAAAGTGCTCTGAGATCCTGGGCTGGCAGGTGCTATACAATTATTACTATGGTCACCATTAAACCTAGAGAGGCTCCCAGCCCCTGCCAGACTGGAGAAGAGCAGAAAGACTGGGAAAGTGGCAACGCAGAGCACTGACTCTGGGCTACACAGTCAGTCCCTCCATGGTTTTGATGTTTAAAAGTGCTGCAGCAGTAGCAGGCACCTAGGTGTGAGAATGGATCCCTGCCCCGTTCCATGGAGAAGCCCTGGCACCTGGATAGGGAAGACAAATGCTTTTACTAGCATCTCCGACTGTCAGCCACTCTACTAAGTGGTGCTGGAATTGGTTCAGCTGCCTTAGAGGCAGATAAAGCACAGCATTTATGACTACCTAGAAGGGCCTTGTGAGAGAATAACATAGCTCAAACCCTGTTCCATATGTCCTCAATACCTTACTGCCTGAAGGGGTTCTCACAACAAAATTTTTGGTGGCCTCAAAGTGTGGCCACCAACTCTTGCTGGTGGCTGCTCTGACAATTTTTCCTAAAATACTTAATTAACTTCAGGAAAAACAAATAAATATGCACTGATCCATGTCCATAATTTATTTGTGTAGAGGTTCTTTGCAAACTCAATAATAAAAATAATGTACAGTTATTTCTATTCTTTACTGGATCTAAACAGAATAGAAACACAAATAAGGTGCTGTGCACATTCTTGTCTTTTGCTGTTCTTGTTTCTTTTGCTGCTGATGTGAAAAGAAATATTTGTATGTTTGTTAATATCACTTTTCACAGCAAACTTACTCAGCCCTGGCAAACCAGGGCACAAACTAAGCCCTGGATGGGGAGGTGAGTAGGGAGACAGCAGGGGCCAGGGATGATAGAGGGATGGGGAGGCAGTGGGAGCCAGGGGTGATGTGGGGGGTCAGACCACAGCCCAAACCCCCAAGACCATAGCCTGCTGCCCGCCATCCAGGGCAGGAGCCTGAATCCTGAGCATCACTGCCCTCAGGAAAGTGGGGAACTCACTGGCTGCCTGCTCCTCTGGCATTTGTGGTTCCAGAGATGGCAGGACCCAACTCCTGCTCGTGTCCCTCAGAGAGGGATCACTGCTTGCAACCTTGCCCCCACCACAAAATTATTGCCTAGGAGGCTCTACCCACAAGAAAAGCCTCTGGTTTCCACTGGCCTGGTTTCCAAAGAACACTCTGATTCCCTGGTCCAGAATGCCTGCATGCATTCTGTTTCTATTCTGCTGATACATGTATCGCAGAGGGAAAGATGGGACTTTTACCCTTTCTAAATTAACCAAAAGCCATTTCCCTGCAGGAAAGCCCTTACAGCTGCTCTCCCCACCCCCTGCCCTGAAGGGAAGTACTTGCAGGCCATATATTTCTATCAAAGACTTGGTCACAGCCAGAGAGTAACAATGCATTTCTCCTCACTTTCTGTGAAGTTTCTCTTGGACACCAGACTTTGTTTACAGCTTTCCAGTGCAAAGACTTTAACAATAGGAAACAGAAGGGAAGGGTAAGGTTTCCAGTCAGGTTTATGACAAGATCATGTTGGCCTTGCATTGTGAGTTACCAGAAAGAGGATAACAAGTTAGACACTCAGAACAGTGGTAACAGAGCACTTTTCATTGAAGGATTACTTCTAGACACCATTCCTTCAGGCACAGACAAGGACTGCAATAGACATTTGATTGTGAAAACCTTACTCCCAGTATAAAAGGAGAGCCCTGCAACTGGGACCCTTTAATAAAGGAAAACATTGCTAAAGAGAGAATCTAGATAACAACTGCAGTCAATAAAACACATGCATGCACTGTTCAGAAGTGAGGGAAAGAGTTAATTCTAGTGAACAGTTCCAATAAAGCAAGTATTGGACTTTAAGCAGTATTGTTATTCCAATGGTCTTCATGATTAGTGTTCTGTGTACACAGATTTGGTGCTGGACTCACTGCTCCGGACTCTGAAGTTCTTCATCAATCACAAAACAGGTAGAACACAGGCAGCAGTGTAGGCACCTCATACACCTTGCCAGCATGCTTGAGCCTGCCCTGCAGGGATGACTGTAAGGCAGTTCAGTCTCCATGACCCACTCAGGTCCCTTGACTTCTCTGCTGTAACTGCCAACCAGGGGGAGGGAATGAATATGGACACATTGTCTGCTTGTGCTTATACCCTATCACCTTGGGGAAGCAGAATTCATTCAGGTTAACTTTAGAAGGATCAACCTAATGCAGCTGCTTCAGTTTTATTCAGCTATAATGCAGTAGTGCTTCTTTGCGAAGTCATCAGCTATTTCAGTACTATATCCTTGGAGATTCTGAACACAGTGATCAGATGGTCCCTTGTGATCAGCAGTCAGTTTTTAACTACTTAATACAATTATGAGATTGACAAATCATTTCTTTTCACTGCAGAAGTACTATTTCCAAGCTGGTTTCCAGACAATTTCTGTCAAGAAAACAACCTACAGTTGGTGTGAACTGAGTCAGATGGGCAAACCACAACTCCCAGAGATCTGGAGCAACAAAGGACCCCATGCTCCGTATGGCACATGGCACATTCTGATGTGGGCACAGCTGAAATCCAGGGTGGAGTGAAGGGGTCTCCTTCTGCACAGAACTAGGTAGTGATGTGAAGGGCCTTATATCCTGTTCGCTAAGCACCTCACATGAGACAACAGGACTTCTGTGGCTGAAGAGAAGGGCTTATAATGGGAACACTAACAGCCTCCACTCCAGAGGCAGGACAGTTCTGCTCAGACACCAGTGCAAACACAGGACAGAACGTGAGATGGGTTAGCATTAGATTCTTTTCCCCTCTGATATTGCATTGGTTAATATTTTTTATTTGCAGCTGCTTGTCCACTGACACCACTAATGGAAGCATATCCAGTCTGTTAACTGGAGAGCTTGTTCATTTTATTTCCATGTGCAGCAGCAAAATTAGGCTTTAAAAATTATTGCTGGATTATTTTGGGTGGGGGTAGGGAGAGGGATGGCTGCAAGGATAAAAATATTTAAAATCCAACTTCTAATAGAATTTACCATTTTAAAACGGAAGCCAAATTGCAGCTGCTGAACGGCACCCATTTAAAAAGTGAGGGAAGGGTGTAGTAGGGGCCTGCCTGCAATACTGGGATCCAGTTAGCGTAGCCACGTCCCATTATTTACGTAGCTCAACATACATGCACAGCTCTGAACAGAACAGAAACAGACAGGACCAGAGTCTCAGCTGCTATAAAGTGGTGCTGCTCAAATGAAGTCAATTAAACTATGCCAGTGCACACCTGGTAAGGGTCTGGCCCAGGGTGCCCTTCTTGAAAATTTTACAATCTTAATTAAGGGAAGAACAATAGATGATTATGGGAAACAATGGGGCAGTGGGGGAAGGAGGCAAGTGAAGACAGCAAGATCATCTGGTGGCTTGGGTAAGCATCGTTGGCTTTGTGAAGAGCTGATTTTTTAATCAAATAAAGCCATGTACTAGGTAGTTATAAACCTCCTTGAATAACTGAGCTTCATGAAAAGCCTTAAAGAAGGAGAGGCTGGCAGTGTGGTGCAAAGAGCTTTAGCCCAGTTACATAACATGGCTAAGGACCTTAAGGACTCCCGTGCACCACAAACTGGAACCATGCTGGTGCTTGAACCTGTGACACAGTTGTAACTGTTGGGTAGAAAGCCCTGCGCTGCACTGTGCCTGGGAGCACAAACCATGGCCTGTTTACTCTCCCTCCCCATCTCGACCACGCTCCAAGACTACACAATACCTTCAGACTCTTAGGCTGCTGTCGAACTTCCATGACATGCTTACGCCTTAGCTCACGCTCTCGTCGCTTGTTGTATTCCAGCTGGTTTGTGAGCTCAGTTTGGTGCTGAAGCCTGATCAGCTCGCAACGCATCTTCTGGATGGTACTGAGGTGGCGGAACTCCAGTTCTTGCATAGACTCATGCTGTCGCAGCAACATGGCGTGCTCCAGATCTTTCTGTGTCTGCCTTTTATTTAACTCCTGAGCCACAGAGCGAGAATTAATTGCCATGAGTTATTTGTGTACCTAGCTTAATGGGATCATGTTCACTGCAGTGCATGTCAATGGTTCTACCAAAGCAACTTAGATAGTACACCAGGGTTTTTCTGCAACTTACTTGTGGTAGGTATCAGGTATAAAATATTAGGAAAGGTGATCAAAAAAATAAATCACTTCACATTGCTTCATGTCATAGCTGCTAAACAATTCCAATTTATATAGTTAAGTCTAAGATTCTGTCATGGATATTTTTAGTAAACGTCACGGACAGGTCACGGGCAATAAAGAAAAATTTATGGAAGCCTGTGACCTGTCCGTGAAGTATATTAAAAATATCCTCACAAAATGGGGAGCTGCGGGGTCCCCACACTGCCGGTGGCAGCTGGGCAGGCCCCAGCTCGGAGTTCGGGGGCCCCACCACCCATGGGGGCTCAGAGCTCCAGGATCCCTGGCTCGGAGCTGGGGGGACCCCTGCGGCCCACAGCAGCAGAGATCTGTGAGGTATCCTAGCCACCCACTACGGCTCAGAGCTCCCAGCTACTGCAGGCTGAAGTCATGGAGGTCTCTAGCCTTAACCATAGTAGTTGCTTTCTAAAGAGGTTTTTAAAGCTGGCTATTATCCATTTGCTTCTGTTAACACTTCCATACATAATGTATAGCAGTGAGTCTTTGATAACGAATGATCCCTTAAACAGGCATGTTGGTTTTCATCACAATGTGTCAATTTAAACTAATCTATTACAAACGTCACCCTAAATCAGGCAACACCATTTCCTATACCAAGCACAGGGTTTTGGTTACACAGCACATGTCCTACATGGTGTATCTGGGACTAACATGGTTCAAGGGTTTTTCCTTTTCCCTTTCCCTCTCACCTCCCGAACTAAGTCCTGTTCCAGGTTATGGCGCCCGAGAAGCATTCTTCTCTTAAAACGCCGGCACTCCAGCTCCAAATACTGTCTCTGGCGCCGCAGCAAGTTGGCCTCCTCTTCTGCCTGGAAATGCTGAATGTTCTCCTTCTGTTTGGAGAGCCACTCCTGCTTCTCCTTCTTTGGAGTGCTCTGGTTTTCATTCAGCTCCTGACAAGACCAGGATAATTAATTTTAGAATAATCATGTTAAGCTCTTTGACACTGAGCAACTGTGCTGACCTGCATAATCAACTACACTTCAGTTAGACTGTGTTACTTCATCCTCTCGTGCCCAGATATTGCAGAACTCTCAGCAAAGTGCATGATATTGCATATCTATGGCCATTCCAGGGGACAAGTTGAATTTTGGCTGCTTGAGCCTGTCATTTTAAGTTAACTTCAAAACATTGGTTTGCCGCTGAGTTTCCTTTAGACAAGTGTGAAAGGATACAAAAGCTTGAGAATAATATATTCTACCACTGATGATGTAATGTTACTTGTATTCGTGTCAATTCCAATTTATGAGGCACTTCTATTGGCCTTTCCAGCGGAAAAAACCTCTCCATCTCAGTCCAATGGCCAATGCAGTGGTCTAAGATTTATGCACACACACAAGTATATGACCCAGCCACTGACATATCACAGCTAGGATGAAAATGGGACCAGAACAAATTCATCCTATGTAATTTACCAGTATTGTTTATATAGGCCCTGATCTTGCAAAGCACTTAAGAACCTGCTTAAGCGCTTTGGGGCCATTACATGGAGATATATATAACACATTTAAGTCCTCAAGGCAGGACCCAGTTATCAAGAACCCATAATTTACAAAGAAACAGTACACAGAAGTAAATAGGAGAGATGATTGACCATGTTTTCAAACTTGGATGCTAAATTTGATATACAATTCGAGACACCCTTCAATTCAAAAAGGACTTTGACAAAGTCAGGAATTAGTCTGTTTACACAAGCTCTCCCTATAATTTGAGAAGTAATACATACTAGATGGACCAGTATGGTTATTAGACTAGTCCCCACATATAAAAGAGTTAATACCACACAGAATGCCGCTGTATTTTTATCAAGGAGAGTCAACACATCATAGGGCATTGCCCTTTAAATACTAACTATAGTATGACCAGAGAAAGATTTCAACCCATCACAGCTTTACAGGTCTCTCAGCTCTACTACTTTCCATGTTTCTTCCTCCCAGGAAATATCTATGTTTGGGGATACACCTCTACCTCAATATAACACTATCCTCCAGAGCCAAAAAATTTTACCGTGTTATAGGTGAAACCGCGTTATATCGAACTGCTTTGATCCACCGGAGTGCGCAGCCCCTCCCCCCGGAGCACTGCTTTACTGCATTATATCCAAATTTGTGTTATATTGGGTTGCATTATATCGAGGTAGAGGTGTATTTGCTTCTGGATTTGTTAACTGCTAGTTCTACAGTTGAATCACAGGAATTAATAGTTCAGAATTAAATGGCTCTTTCAAAAACTCTATGGTGGTGTGATGTCAGTCAGTCTGTAAAAGGAATCAGGACGTCTGCACCTATATTTCCCTCTGGATCTGATGAAGATCATGATTTTCAAAGTAACACAGTGGTTATTTACACTAAATAGCTTCTCCCACTTCTTTTACTATCTTATAGAAGTTATTTTTTAGCAAAACTTCGAGAGTTCACCTGCTCTGCTCTACACTCCTGCTTTTCCAACAGAGGTATTGATAACCTAGTGATGAAAAATGTCACTAATGAATGGTCCTCTATTTACAAGAGATGCAGCTAAAAGATATATTCCATAGTATGCTGCTTTACATCCTAATAGCGAGAACTCTCTTTCCTAAACTACTCTCTCCTTCCCTAGCATTCTTAAGTTTATAAGCACCTTGCTGGTGCTGAACTGGGAAACAAAATTAAAGAATGGAAAAACCTGTATTTCAGTAGACAGCTATGTGGATGCCAACATGACAACACACACTTCTGTTTTAAGATCAATAACATACATTACAAATGACGTCTTCAGCAAGTGTCTGACTGGAATCTCAATACAGAATTTGCCATGATCAGATTAAAATTACTTTGCAGCATCTTGGCATCTCTTAATTCTAGGAGTTCAGTGTGTTCGTACAATTTATCATACAAATACAATTGTGTTAGTACAATTAGTACTTTCTTGTTCTCGTAAGAAATGGGTTACCTCTTTGAGCTGTTCTTTACGGAGCTTGTATTCTCTCTTCTGGGACTCCAGGAAGCTGTTCAGTTCTTTCTTTTGCTGGGCTTGAATATGTTGTTGAAATTTCTTTTCTTCATTGGCCATCACTTTAGCCTATACCAGAAGACAAAACCCAATGAATTTCTGTGACTCAATCAGTTTAACAGATTTCCACTTCCATTTCAGACCCCATGCGAATCGCTATTGCTTTGTACCTTTAACATATACTCACCGCGCCTTTCAAAGAGAATCAAGACTGTGCAGATTCTGCTCTCTCTCATTTTGCAGTTTCCCCCCACGAATGCACCCATTGACAGTCTTTGCTCAGTGCTTTATTACTTAGACCTAAGCTCTAGCTTATTTTTAACCAAGTAATAAAGTCAACTCCCTCATGACCAGGAAAACTGCAGAGAGACACTCAGGGTACAATTACACTGTTTAAAAAAGAAAAAGCGCTCAGAGCCTAAGCCTCAGAGCCTGGGTCTGCAGACTCGGTCTCACACCAGGACACTAAAAGGAGTATGTCAACATTCTTGCTTGGGCTGGATCTTGGGTTCTGCAAGGCAGCAAAGGGCGTGGGTCTCAGATCCCCAGAAGAAACACCTACACTGCTATTTTTAGTGCTGTAGCACAAGCCTGAGTCTGTAGATGCAGGCTCTGAGATTTGATGCCCTGGCTTTTGTTATTTTTGCAGTGTAGATGTACCCTCAGGCACTATACTATAAAGACCAATACAGAATGGCATAGTTCCACCCAGTGACCGTTAAGAACACCTAAAGAATAGTCACCAACCATCTTCTTTGGTGGCACTAGTCCATCATGACTGGTTAACAAATAAGTATATTCATACACAAATAAAAGTATGAACATTCTAAGCACAACTGACACATTTCTGTGTAAGATCATTTTATCTGAATTATAACTCCCAACAGGAGTCATACAAGGCAAGGGTGCTATTCTACTACTAAGATTACTGGTCATTTCTGAAGAATGCACTTAATTCACTTTTAAAACATACATAAAGTCAAGAAGACAAAGGATACAGGACAATAGAAAGGAAAATCCTTACTGTAATTCTTTCTGGGCTCAGTATGCTAACATTTAGTACAACGCACTGTGATGTAAGACATACCTTTCCTCTAGTTACATAAACCCCTTAAGTGTAAGGAGGTGATGTATTAGCCTTTTTCTAATTATCAATTTGCTTGGCTCCTGAAAACAGACATGTAAGAGACTACAATGTCATCTCTTCTTCAGCGAGGAAAAGTGGACAATTCAATGTAATTAACAAACATAGACCAGTCTCTAAATCTTAATCTCTTACCTCCTTCTCCATGGCTGCTTGATGTTTTTTAATTAGCTTTTCCATTTCTGCAGCAAAGTTGTTTCGCTGCGTTTCAAGATCTTTGTCCAACCTGAGGCGATGCTCATCCATCTCTGCCTTCAGTTTGTTCTCCAGTGCCATCAGCTGTTTCTGGTGCTGCCGTCTCATGCGTTTATAGCCAGACATCTGTTCTCGGAGCTCAGAGTCTTGTTCATGTTCCTGCATTTGCCTCGTCACCTAGTAAGACAACCATAGCAGGATAAAGAGTTAATGCATCTTAATCTGTTTTTCAGCATTCTTCAATTTACACAACCAAAGGATTCAACAATGATGTATAACTTTGTTGGAAAGAAGAGCATAAGCTCCAAGGGGCAACAGACAGCTAAAAACTGATTTGACTAAGAGAGACAGCCTTCTTTTGCTACTGTAACACACAAAAGGATCAGACAGGTCCCTAATGGGCTTCTCTTAGTTGTTAACAATGCCTATAAATGAGAGAGAGAGAGAGCGCGCGCACTGTCATCCTGATTTTGCATTTTAACCAAACTCTGTTTTCAAGATGGTTTCTACTAACAAAAACACTTCACAGAGGTGACGAGTAGCACCCTGTATTAGCAGCAATGTAAAGCGTGACTTTACTTTCTCTCTTAGCTTAAAGCAGTATTTCTGCAATAGCTGTAATCTCAGCTAAACATGGTTTAACATAACATTCTCAAATGTCTAGAAACACTTAGCACAGAGACCACTGTGTCTCTCATTTCAAAAGCCTGAACTTTTATAAATGTGACCTCTTTTTCTATGGTGCTATTCACTTCTCCAACACCAGAGGCACAGAAGATGACACCTCAAATGCATTCAACATTAATGTTTATGTTGGAAAATCATGAGTCCAGTTACAGAGGGGTTACAAGCTCTCTGAGTTTCACCAGTAAAAATTAAGGAAAGTCATCCAATTCTACTGTGAAAAATGCTGGTGAGTAACCCAGTTTTACAGATCCACTTTTTATTTTGCAAGATCCAGAACAGAGTTTCTCAAATGTGGCCACCAGGGGTTTTTCCTGCAGCCATGACAGCCTTCTGGGCAGAAATGGGGGAGGGGGCAAAGCAGCGGCCCCTCCCTACCGAGCCATGGGGTTGGGGGTGGGGGACCTTCAGCCCCATCCCTCATCTTCAGCCGTGGAACTCCAGGCTTCAGGACACCTCTCCCCCTACTCCATCGTCTCCAGTCATGGGGCTCTGGGCTTCACCAGGCACCATGGTCAAAAGCCTGGGTTGTGAAGCCGCAGAAGGGAGCTCATGGCACTGGGGGGAGGAGGGAAAGGAAGCAGTGGGACTCATGGGGGCAGTGAGGAGCTCAGGGAGGCAACGGGGATCTGTGGTGGACCAGGGAAGGCAGTGTGGGCCAGGTAAACTAAAATACAATTGTACATTATTTTTATTATAGAATCTGGGGAAAAAAACCTACATAAATAAATGACAATGATTTGGAGATGTATATGTGCATATTTATTTGTTTTTTCTAAAGTTAATTAAGTATTTTAGGAAAATCTGTCAGAGTGACCCTCAGCAAGAATTGGTGGCGCCACTCTGAAGCCACTAAAAATTTTATTGTGAAGCCCTCGATCTATGGTATGGCTTCACAGCAATGCAATAATGGAAACACCATACTGGACTGCCAAGATTATTTTTGTATTGAGGAGGACAGGTTCAGCTGACCAACTTATACATGCATACAGTGTAACATACAGAAACTAGGGTGTAAAATTAGATGGGAATATTTGGTTTTGTGTCATGAAACTATAAACCATTTGATGCTGCAGATTCCCTATGAACTACTAGGCATTGTTTTTGAAAATACATAAGCTATATAAAAATATTTGCCCTGGGGGTTATATTTATATTAGTAAGTTGGCTCTAATTATTTTTGTGATAACATTTTTGAGTGTATGATGACACTTCACATTCTGATGAAATCCTAAAAGCTGCAAGTAACATTATAGCTAAACCTCTAAATTCATCCGGTTTCCACAATTTAAGCAACAGAAAAAACTAAACCTACCAGTGATGCTGTGCGTATAGTAGCAAAGTGCTCTCGATTGCGGTAATGTGGCTTGTGGCGAGATACTTGGGGTGGAGACTGTGGTTCTGATGTCCTTGTTCTAGAATCAGACTCTTCTCTGTAATTTTCTTCCTCCTTAACAGTGGGAAAAATATTAACAGTCAAGAGAATAAGGAGAATCCATGTTACTCACATTGTCATCTGAGTGTGCTTCAAAGACATCCTTAAGAAAACAGAAGCAAAAGTGCATCAGATGCACTAGTCCTGAAAGGCAACTGCTGACAATAAGACAGCTGAAAATATAGAATAGAAAACAGAAACCTTGACCCTGGAACTTAGGATGCTGAAATTTCATTTCATAATGTTATAGCTAAGAGGAAACCAACTTGCTCAACAGTGAGAGTGGAAAAAATAATAAAGCGAAACAGATTATTGAGATGTTCAACAGGCTACTTCCAACCAGCACTCTACATAGCAGATAATATCTTTAACCCAACCAGATAGACAAACTCCTCCTTCACAATCACGCCAGATAACAAGGTTAATTTCACTAACTGTAGAAACACTTAAAGGAAAACACTTTTGATTTCCCATGTCATATTCTATATGTTTATGTTTTGCATCTCTGATTCATCATCAGGCAATTGGTAATTAACTATGTTATACACTAATCAGCTGCCTGAGGAAAAGCATATATCCCTGTTTCATATCTTATTAAAGAAAAAATTACAGCCACTGCCACCATGAACTATGAAAACATACGAGTCTGAAAAGTGTATCATGACCCGTGTAGTAAGAGCAGTGTGGTTCAAAGGGAGACACTGTTGCTGATCCTTCATCATTCCAAGGTAAGTAAGGGAAGTGGTTTCACAGCATGCCATGCTCAGAATGCTGCAATTCTTATCCTGTGTAACTTGGTTCATTAATTAAAAATTCAGTCAAGTAATGGGAAGCCGGGTACTTCAGGAACAGTTCTCTGCCACTGCTGCAGGTCTAATGCTTGAGAACCTACTAATGAAGAAGTAAAAAGGAGGAAGAACACTTACAGCTTCTGCCCTGTAAAACAGCACTGGATGAGCCCAGGACATTCATTAAATAAACCAGTTCCCAATGGGCAATCCCAAACGGGTTTCAAACTAACACAAAATTGCTATGCAGACAATTTAATAAAACAGGCTTTTTAAAAAGTTTTACATCAGCCTTCTGACGAGGACTTCTTTTCAATGCACATTAATCTTTTGGTACAAAATTTTAAAATCTGCACTACTATGCTTACTATGGAAGCAAGGATTTATGCCTCTGTATCAGCCAAAACCTGCATACATTACACCGTTCATACCAAGTGAAATCCCAGTATCATTCAAGCTGGTCTGGCTAGAAAGCTAACACTCACAGGCTTTAAGTGGATGACAGAGCTATTTGACATCACGGTGTGGTCCCCTTCCATCATGTCTAGCTCACTCTTGTCATCTGAGGCATCTGGAAGACTGTTAACACTACTGCTTTGGCTACTGGCACTGATGGACATACTGGGAATGGACTGATTACTTCCGACACTGTTCACTGTTCCTGTCCTGCCAACGCCATGGTCTTGCTCCTAAGGGCAGGAAAAAGAGCTGGTTACCATCTTTAAAATAAAACAGTCCATCACTATTGTAATGTTATCGATCTTGCCAAACAATATGCTAATAAGATGCCTTTATATCAGCATCCACCTGCCAAGTCACTGCAGCTGCCCACTCTTCAGACATATGCTACTAAATGTTTCTTCTGCGGGAATGGTGGGGAGAGAAAAGATCTGCTACAAAATTAACCTGGCTGCTGTCAGATTCTTTTCAGAAGGGAGCACGCTAAGATGTGAAACTCGACAGTGAATAAACAACGCTGTGTCCCCAAAAACTGTTTTGACAGCAGTATTATCTTCCCCTAGGAGCGATGCCAGCACTTTTACAAAGTACTCCTGTCCCTTTTGCACAAGGAGAGAATTGGGCTTTGGCTCTGGCTTGTGGTTCTACCATGTGCTCCATAATCTAGGGTTTAATTCTGTATTTATTTATTTTTGAAGTGTGTGTTTCTACCCTTCATGGTTAGATGAAAAAACCTTCAAAACGTGAACCAGATGTAACTGATGCAATGACGACGGCCAGTGGCCTTGCTTAGGTTGCGATTAGCCCTTATTTCAGGGATCAGTGAAGGTGCACCAGCACAAATCCCTCCAGAAGGCAAGAAATGCCAGGATTTTCACCCTGGTTTCAAGTATAGGTGCAAGTCCTGGCTTTCTTTTCCTACATTAGGAGTTCGCCCCGTTGCGGCTGGCTAGAAACAAGGGTGGACAAGGCCAGAGGCTGCAGCCAACCTGAAGCAATAACTCTGAGTGACAGGAACAGCCTCCATTCATCTTAATGAGTTTATTCTAAATCCTAATGATCATTACTAATATCTCTATGTTGAGAGATCCATCGTCTCTCTTAGCTCTTCTTACCTCCTCCTCTTCCTGTGCTTCTACTGCAGGCCCATTGTGTGCCTCCTGGAAAAGGAGTTTCTTCATTTTGCGATACTGCAGATTGTCCAGTTCTCTCACTGCATCCTTTGTTCTCTGAATCAGGTCTATTAACACTGTTTCAGGCCGTTCCCGAAGAACAAACATGTGCTGCAGAACACACACACATACACAGGTGACTAATATTTCATATCTCCAGTGCATATACTTTGCCAGAAACTACCTTCATGAATTTTGGTCATATTTCTTCCTCCTCCCTAAATAGGTAGAAGAAGAATGTAACCTATAGCCATATTAGCTCTGGCTGGGATTTTATCAGATTTCAGAACCTAGATGAGTTGAGCCTGGTCAGTACTTTGATGGGAGACATCCATGGACTTTAGAGACATTGCAGGAAAGAAGGGGCTGCAACTCAGTTCACTGGAACTCTTCCTTCAGAGATCTTGCCAAGACTAAGGAACAGGATGTTTGATTTTAATAGTACTTAAGCGCTGTCTTCTCTGAGTGATAACACCTTTAAAACACGTTAGCTGGTCAGTCAATCACAGCCAGCTAACATGTTTCTTAGAGGTGTTAAGCTCTGTCTCTATTCTACTCTACTGACTGCTAAGTGGCATTTAAAATCTTAACTAACTTATTTTTTTAAACAGCCTTTTTCCTATTCTAGACCAGGCCTAAATCAATAACTTATCTATACTCAGCATATGGCTCTTTTGGGTGAGACATAAAACGGAGGTTTTGAACATTTATGGTTCCTTCTCACTTTCAGTTCTATAACTGCTGTGCTGCTCAAATTATTAGAAAGACTTAGAATCACAGAATCATAGGGCTGGAAGGGACCTTGAGAGGTCATCTAGTCCAGTCCTCTGCACTCATGGCAGGACTAAGCATTATCTAGCCCATCCCTGACACGTGTTTGTCCAACCTGCTCTTAAAAATCTCCAATGATGTAACATGACTCTCAGCTGAATCTAAATTAGCTCTTTTATTATACCATGGAGAGAGGAAGGGTCAAATGGTATCTAGGATCCTTAAACAGGGTCCACAACACCAGGTACAAGTACCTGTCCCCACCCCCAATCCCTCACTTGCTGCACTCCACTGATGGTTGCATTTTGCCAGAAGGTGAATGGAAACTAATCTGTGTGTGCTTGAAGGTGTTTTATCAGCCTTCTGGATGAACTGTGCTATATAAATGTGAGTCAGCATTAACAATACTAATAGTTTCATTCTGTTATTTTGGAAAGCAGTACTGCAATTTCCAACATTTCTCATATTTCCTAAATATCCCTATTAATTGCCATACAGCTCTTTGCTACTTAGATAGGGAAGGAACATATTCATAAAACTCACAAACATTTATTTTTTCAACACAATTCTCTTCAATTAAAAAGTGTATAGTTGAAAATAAAACTGAACTTTAGAATTCTGACATGGCATGCTATACTCTCACTAAGCCCGTCAGCGGAGAATTCTGACATGGCACACTACACTCCCACTAAGCCCGTCAGCGGAGAATTCTGTTTACTTTTTGAATGGAAAATCCTAGGAAATGTAAAGAACGGAAAAGCCTCATGATCACTTAAGCATTAAAACATACAAAAAGGTGACCATCTAATCCTGCGCTGTCAGCAGTCATGTGCTGATAGTGCAAGAACTTGAAACATAAGTATTTAATAGAAAGCATCATTACAGTAAAAGATGAAAAATCAGAGCCATAGCTTTTACAAGAAGAATGAAAAATTAACCGAAACAAAATCCTGAATGCCACTCGATACCGTCAAGGGAGTCTACAGAAGTCACATTTGTGCAAGGCCATATCAATACCTACTAGTAGGTTCTCAAATTAAGTATATTCACTTATGCATGGATCAGCTCTTTGCAACCATTTAAAGACACTTACTATGTTTCACTGCTAGAGAAAAGGAAATTAAATAGATACAGCACATGGGAGAGGGGAGAAGGAGAAGCCAGGCAACATAACAGGAGGAACTCTGCCAACAAGTGACATGCATCAGTATCAAGAAAAGCAGTATGTGGGAGAAAAATCCACTTGATCATACTGGAGGCTACATTTCAAATCTATCTATAAAGCACATAGGTGCTGGAATAATGTAAAAGCCTGCAGGAGTGTATATAGCACAGGATGAGGAGAAGTAAAGAAAGATATTTTGCTAACCAATGCATGACAGCTCTGTCAGGATTAAGCATAGCAACCACAGGGCACACAGAGTTTCAGGAACTGAAACTCTAACATTTGGTGGTCAGCCTATGGCACTTGCTGAATATTCCATTAGTAACTATGAAGATACAGCTGGATCACTGAATAATCTAGCTAGCTGCTTCAGACACAGAGTAGTAAAGTAGGAATGCTTATACGAAAGAGTGCAGTCCACAAAGTTGGTTAGTTCTTTAGCTTGAGGGTATTAAGGATAACAGACAAAGCACTGTTTAACCTTGGTCTAGAAGAGCAGCAGGTGAGAAAGAAAGTGCTGTAGAGCATTATACTTCATACAATCCTTTCTTTCTAACACCATCTGAGGGGGAAAAAAAACAAGACAAGAAAGCCAACCTTCAGAAGCTCCTCTGATGTAGGCCTGTCTTGAGGAATTTTCTGGAGGCAAGAATCTACGAAGTTTCGAAAATAATCAGACCTATTGCAAGAGAGAAAAAATGTTAACTGAGTTAACTGCTGACTTCTTCATTTTAAACATCTCATTAAGGAACCATTTGTAGCAAAAACAACCTCTTTGCTCTCCCCCCCCAAAACAAACAAACAAACAAACAAAAAAACAAACAAAAAAACAAAGAAACTCCACAACACTTGACACAACATATTTAAGTCAAGCCAGACTCCCTGGCTCCTATGTAGATCCTTTAACCTCAGCTGCCAAACTCGCTCAGAGTCCGAATGCAAGAATACTGTGCAATACAAGAGCAAAGGAAACTTTGTAGCTGTTATCTAAAGGCTCACATGATTCTGAATGCCATCATTAATGGGGTGAATTTCTACACTGTCAAACCACTTTCATTTTGATGGGACAAATTTAACTATCAGATTCAACTAGCACACAGGCCTTGTGCCTGCCCTCTGCCCAGGGTGAGTTTAACCCCCAGCACACTGCATGAGCAGAATACCTAATGTGTCTCAGACATGTCTTCCAAACTATTCTGGAATCCATTGGCAGCGTGGCCATACAGGGGTAGGTGAATATTTCATGAATACGCATCTCTTTGGATGCTGGGCCTCTACATTCTGCCCCTTCCTCATTTAAAGACACAGACTTTCCGACAGACGTTACTACTGACATGGGGTATGGCTACACTTGCAGCCATACAGCGCTGCCACAGGAGCGCTCTCACTGCAGCGCTTTGAAGTGCGAGTGTGGTCGCAGTGCCAGCGCTGGAAGAGAGCTCTCCCAGCGCTGCAGGTACTCCACCTCCCTGTGGGGATTAGCGTACAGCGGCAAGAGCCGCGCCAGCGCTGGGGCACTGTTTACACTGGCGCTTTACAGTGCTGTAACTTGCTGCGCTCAGAGGTGTGTTTTTTCACACCCCTGAGCAAGAAAATTGCAGCGGTGTAAAGCGCCAGTGTAGCCAAGGCCATGGTGATTACAGAACTTGTGAGATTCTCTTTTTCTCCCTCTCCCATCAAAAACCCAGGTAATTACTTGATTTTTTCTTCTACTAAAGTTTTCTAGCAAATTAAATTCTTGAATTTTTTGGTCAGAAAAATCTATAAAATGAGCAGAACCTTTTCTGCAAATATCGTGTGTGAGCACCTAATCAGAACATCTGTGAGGTTATGTAGAACTGATAATGAAATTGTTTTTAATTGTTCACTTTATTAATGTAAGTTCTGTTCACCATTCACTACACTTGCCTGCACTGTAACTTCTGTTCACTGTTTGATTTTGTATTTCATATGACTTGGCATTGTGCCTCTCTCATACAACTTTGTATTAGAAAATTGGTAGAAAACTTTGTATCAAATGTTATAGCCCCTAAGGATAGTATAGTATAAAGTGAAAGAAACATGTGCCTTTTTGCTAGAAGTAGAATAAGATCTCCCCCGCCCCAACTCTGTAATCAATTGCCCCATTGACTGAATGAGGTGTGAATGAGTGAGGCTTGGAAGACACCCACCTCCAGACAGCTACAAGGGACACCCACCTCCAGACAGTTAAAGAGGGAATGGGAGCCAGAGCAAAAGACAATACAACTTGTCAAGTGGGCCCAATAAAGAAGAGCAGACATATTGACGACCTCAGGGATTAGAAGCAAGCACCTTCTTTAGAAAACGCCCTCTTTGAGCAGCATTGGGACAACACCCAGAAAAAAAGCAGCACAAAGACCAACGGACACAGACCAACGGACACAGACCCAGATTTTGAATCTGGTCTGGATTTGCATAAGAGGGAAGCTGCTATAAATACGAGGTGTCTTGCAGAAGGACCCTGGGTCTCGTCTTGTCACCATCGGAGCATCGATCCGGATCGGCAGAAGCCCGGCTCCACCCCTCCCCCATCTAACTCACCTGGCCAGTGCAGTTAAGGGGAGCAACTAGTTGGTAACAACAGCAAGACGGAGTGTGTTTGTGTCTGTGTGTGTGTGTGTGAATGCATGACTGTAATATATCATATGCATATGATAGAGTATTAATTAATACCTGTATTACTAATAAATGTGGCGTTTTGCCTTAATCCCCCTGAAAAGATCCCGTCTAGCACTTTGAGTACAACAGTTAAAAAGGTTGTAAAAGCGCAGTACACTGCATTACAATCGAAACATCAGGACTGCAGCTTAGCAAACAATGTTACTGGGATGCTGGCAGGCCAGATGCCAGTTCTTGTCCAGGCTGCAGACATTAGCTAAGAATCTTAGGACTGGAGGGGACCTTGAGAGGCCATCTAGTCCAGTCCCCTGCACTCAAGGCAGGACCATGTATGATCTAGACCAGTGGTCACCAACCTGTAGATTGCAATAGACTGGTCGACCCTAGAGCCTCTGCCAGACAATTGTGATCTCCAGCTGCTAAAAGTCCGATGGCGCAGTGGGGCTAAGGCAGGCTTTCTTCCTGCCCTGGCCTCATGCCACTCCTGGAAGCAGCCAGGAGGCCCAAGGGAGGAGGAGAAGGGGTCCCCGTGTGCTGCTCCTGCCTGCAAGCACTGTCCCCGGAGCTTCCATTGGCCAGGAATGGGAAATTGTGGACAATGGGATCTGCGAGGGTGGTGCCTGCAGAGGGGGGCAGCATGCAGAGCCATATGCCCCACTCCCAAAGGCCGCGATGGCCGCTCATGGGGCCGGGGAAGCCTGCCTTACTTAGCCCCACTTTGCTGCTCACTAGGAGCTGCCCAAGGTAAGTGCCGCCTGGCAGGAGCCCACACCTCTCCCAGACCCCTGCCCCAGCCATGAGCCCCCAGCACCCCATACTCCCTTGTGCACCCTGAACCCCCTCCTGCACCCCCAACTCCCTGCCCCAGCCATGAGCCCCCTCCCAGAGCCAGCACCCCGTACCCGCTCCTGCACCCTAACCCCTACCCCAGCCCGGTGAAAGTGAGTGAGGGTGGCGGAGAGCAACCAACAGAGGGAGGGGGAATGGAGTGAGCAAGGCGGGGCCTCGGGGAAGGGGAGGGGGAGATTCTGGATTCCACTTAAATTCAAAATTGATCTTGTGCATAAAAAGGTTGGAGATCACTGATCTAGACCATCCCTGACAGGTGTTTGTCTAATCTGCTCTTAAAAAAATCTCCAAAAGATGGAGATTTCACAACCTCCCTAGGCAATTTATTCCAGTGTTTAACCACCCTGACAGTTGGGAAGTTTTTCCTAAACCTCCCTTGCTGCAATTTAAGCCCAATGCTTCTTGTCCTGTCTTCAGAGGTTAAGAACAACAATTCTTCTCCCTCCTCCTTGTAACAACCTTTTATGTACTTGAAAACTATTCTCATGTCCCCCCTCAGTCTTCTCTTCTCCACACTAAACAAACCCAGTTTTTTCAATCTTCCTTCATAGCTCATGTTTTCTAGACAGTTAATCATTTTCGTTGCTCTTCTCTGGACCCTCTCCAATTTGTCCACATCTTTCCTGAAAGAACTGACAGCCTTGTAGCTGGATACAAGACTAGATCACCTATATGTTAGTTTTGCTCAGAATAAGTATTTATTAAGAATGTGTTTCGTCTCTGTGAAGTACTTGTAAATTGCCGCACGCATTAGTCTCACTTGTAATATCTGTACTCCATGCTGTAAGAAAATATGTAAGTTTTGTTGTATAACTTTGAAAATGTTTGCTCAGAACTTGTGAACTCAGGCATGGGAATCATCTCCGGCCCTGTCCATCCACAAGGACTATCAAAATCAGATGTGCCATCAAGGATCATCACAATACAAAGGATTAGTTAATGGCCCTGTCCCACTTAGGAAATGCTATCTGCAAGGAAGCTTGTCATGTGGGCTTTGAAGCTGAATGAAGGAAATAAAACAAACCCATTGGAAAATTTTCCATCTTTTTTTCTGTTTAAACTCTGAAGGGCCAGAGATTCTAAACTGAAGCCAGAGATTCTGGGGTTGCCTGCTGAGTCTGCCCTGAAAGAGACTTTGAATTGACAGACCACTACAACTATCACTCTTAGAATTTAGATGGTACCTCATTTGTGTATATTTTTGCCTACTTGAACCTGTAGAGTTCTCGTTCTTTTTTCCTAGTTGGTAATCATTTAGATAGTTTATTACAGGATCGGCTACAGGCGTGGTCTCTGGTGTAATATCTAGGATACTAATTGATTTGGGGTAGGCGCTGGGTATTCCGTGCCTGGAAGCAACCCAAATGGGTGTGATTTTTGGCATATGTGATCTTTTTATCACTAATTCCAGTTTGTCTGGGTAGCAAGATAGACTGGAGAATCATAGCTTCCTACTCAGATTTGAACCTTAGCGTTTATAACCTGAGAAGCTAGCATGACCCCCTCTAAGCTTAATTACCAGCTTAGATCTGATATCGCTGCCACCAGCCAAGAATTTCCAGCGTCTTGGCTCACTCTGGTCTCCCCAAAACCTTCCCTGGGGGACCCCAAGACTCAGAGGCTCTGAGTCTTACCACAAGGAATAAACCATTCCCCACCTCTCTCCCACCCAGAATTTCCTCTCTGGGCTAACCTGGGAGTTACTGAGCAACCTCTTTACATCACAATACCAAGAGCATGTCTCCTCTCTTCCACAAAGAGACAAACCCAAAGACAAGGCAACAGAAAAGATTCTTCTCTCTTTCCCCATAGCCTCTTCCCGCCCTGGGACACTAGGAGAGTAAACACAGAGAGCAGTCCCCGCCGCCCCCCACCCCCGTCTTTCCTTTCTCCCACCAATTTCCTGGTGGGTCAACTAGAAACAAAAAATCAACAGGCTCTTAAAAGCAAAACTTTTAATAAAAAAAGAAGAAAGAATAGAACAACAGTTCTCTGTAACCTAGATGGTAAGATACATGTTTTTCAACTTACAGAAAACGAATAAACATAGAAAAGGATAAACAGCCTTACCAAAAACAATACAATTTAAAAGTACTTATAGCCAAATACACATAAAGACCCACCAGCCAGATACACAGATGCAAATCAGCCAAAACACTTTAAAAGACTATACTTTGCTAACTTTGTACTTACATCTGGGAAACAGAAGATTAGAAGACTGGAAACAGACCCTCTCATAGCTAGAGAGCACAGAACAGACAAAGACCTCAAGACCAAGAAACACCCCCAAATTCCCTCCCTTAAGCTTTGAAAAATCCGGTTTCCTGATTGGTCCTCTGGTCAGGTGTTTGGTTCCCGTTGTTAACCCTTTACAGGTGAAAGAAACATTAACCCTTAGCTCTCTGTTTATGACAGTCTGGGTAGCAAGACAGACTGGAGAATCAAAGGGGCCTGTCTGTGACTCCATGGTAAGACTGTTATAGTGATGCAGAAGTTCACATTTGTTACTGACTTGATGAAATCTAAATCTAGAACATACCAGCAGTTTGAGGGGTCTGCCCTGGGGTAGGCACTCATGGTCATGAGCCACTGCAGACAGTGTGACAATTATTACCAAGTTTTTTACTCTTAAAATTGATTCATCTGTATGCTGATTCAAAAGAAGATCTTCAGGACCAGGAGGTACAAAATGAGACTATTTTATGTGTGTTTGCAAACTCTATGTAACAACAGCAAATACATAATCAGTGGTTTTCTTCAGTGAGGTAGTAGTTCCACAAACCAAGATTTGGGTTTCATAAACTTTGTTTTTAATAATATAAAAATATTCATTTGCTGCTAACTCTGGGTTACCTTACCGTGGGATTTTATGCTCTTACAGCAAGTCTGTTGCGTTTCTGGACTTGCTGCATTCCTAGTCTCTAAAATATTCACTTATTCATAGTGAATTTTGTGCACATAAAATGTACAGTGCACCTACTTATCAGCCTTTCAGCTCACATCTTCCCAACAAGAACTCAGCATGACAAATGCTCCTCTCTCAGTAATACTCACCATTCATTCGACTGTAGTGTAGGGGATTCATTCTGTGCTATGTGATATAAGGCACTCATTGCGTTCATATTAAACAAAGGAGGCTTCCTTTCCGCTATACATAAAAGAAAATAATTGTTATACAGGGAAATAGTCTCACAATTTCCCCTTAATTTATTCCCATCACTTATAAAAACACAACAGTAGGACCACTAGTGCCTGAACATGGAGCCCCAAACCAACCCTGACCCTGCAACAAGATGTGCTGCCATGTGCTCCCACCATTGGTTTTACTCCTGCAGAAGATGAAAGCTCTTTGAAGATCAAATGTCTTGTCATGTCAAGCTTTCAAATTCTGTGGGTCGTCATGACGGAGTTCTCACTCTAAATTACCAAACTATAAATAAATCATCAGTAAGATCCACACTCAGTGGCTGCACAGCCACAATATGGGCTCTGGCCAGTTTCTTACACAAATTATTTTAAAACCTAAAAGTACTCAAAGTCCAATAGGATGGTAGCAATGTGGACAAAGCTGGTTACTGAAGCTGTCACAACCACACTTCATTGACTGAACATATATATGTTCACTCAAGAACAAGCAAATTCTTCACTATTTTGAGGGTAGATTCTCTGGCTCTCCTTTCTCTTGCAAGCTTGTGTAGTCTCTTAGGACCAACACAGTATGAAATTTTAATAAGGAAGGAGACGATCTCACCGAAACAGCAGAATAGAAGGTTCATCAGAATGTTTACTAGGTAAAACTATAAAACTGAAGCTCACTGCAAACATTCCAAGGAAACAGTTAAAATTATGACATTTATACCCAGGGCCGCCCAGAGGATTCAAGGGGCCTGGGGAAAAGCAGGGGAGCTGCGGCGCTTGTACTCACCCGGCGGTGCTCCAGGTCTTCGGCGGCATTCTGGCAGCGGGGGGCCCTTCAGTCGCTCTGCGTTTCTGGCAGCACTGAAGGGCCCCCCGCCGTCGAAATGCCGCCGAAGACTCAGACTGCCGTCGGGCCAGGGCTCGGGCCTGCGGCAAATTGCCCCTCTTCGCCCCCATTCTGGGCGGCCCTGTTTATACCCAGGGGAAAATGCAACTGAAGAATTTTTTTTAACATAGGATTCAGTTCCTATTTTCAGCTTTTTATGTTCTACCGGTCCTTGGCATACACACATTCTCCTCTCTACCCCCCACCAAGTACTTCACAATAATATATACGATGGATGTCAATGGACACTCTTCCATGTTTTGGGATTTAGTAAAACACCCTCATGCCCCACCAGAACTCTGAAACTGAGGGATGATGCCCCCCACTTCAAGCCAAAAATCATACAAAAAAGCAAGCACACTTCATAATGCAGAAACTCAGTATGCAATAAGGCACAAAAGGGGTGTGGTCACCATGAGCTAACTGCATTCTTGGGACACTGGATCCAGCCAAACCTTTCTAGCCCACTCAGAGCATGATTATGTCATGATAGCCATGCCCCTTAAAGCTGCTTTATATTGGCAACAAAAATCTTTACTCTGAAGGAGTCTCTTTTATACTGGAAGAAAATGAAGCTGACAGCCTGGAATGTTAGACAGCAATTTTAACTAAACTGTGTATTTCTGAGAATGTTCACCAACCAACCAGACTGTTCATTTAATCCATGACATTTTAGAACAAACAGTAAGATACGACGAGGCAGTTACTACAGCCCCAGTTACGCTGGGATGCAGGAAGGAATAACTTTGCTACCTTAGGGGGCATTGGTATCGAAGTGCTATTATTAAGTTGCATCTTTATCATGAAAATATTACACATTAGGGTAAAAGGAAATTGTCACGCACCTGGAACCCTTTTAAGCAGACATGCTGCTTTAAGTAGCCCATTCTAACTGTAGCGCCATGATTTATTTCCTGGGTGAGGGTGTTAATACTTCAAGACTGAATTGTTCCAAATCTTCCTCAAGAGATCTTCCAGATAAATTTATTCATGTGTGACAACACACTCTGAAAATAGCTATGAAGCTGTCTGTTTAACTCAGGTGTGAGCAAACTACGGTCTACAGGCCAGATCCACTCCACCAACCATTTTAATCAGGCCCTTGAGCTCCTTCTGGGGAGCAGGGTCTCAGGCTTGCCCCGTCCCGTGCTCCACATGGGGCACAGGGTCGGGGGCCACTCCACATGACTCTTGGAAGCAGCAGCATGGCTCCCCTCCAGCTCCTATGTGCAGGGGCAGCCAGGGGGTTCCGCTCTGCACACTGCCTCTGCCCCAACCACTTCCCCCACAGCTCCCATTGGAACTGCAGCCAGTGGGAGCTGCAGGGGTGGTGCCTGAGGATGGGGCAGCATGCAGAGCCACCTGGCTGCGCCTCCACCAAGAGCCGGAGAAGGGACATGCTGCTGCTTCCGGGAGCTGCTTGAAGTAAGCAGTGCCCTGAGCCTGCACCCCTGAGCCTCTCCCCATGCCCCAATCCCCTGATCTCCCGCCCGCTGAACCCCTCAATCCCAGCCCAGAGCACCTCCTGTACCCCAACCACCTCATTCCCAGCCCCACTCCACAGCCTGCACCCCCAGCTGAAGTCTGCAGACCTTCCGAACTCCAACCCATTGCCCTGGCCCTGATCCCCATCCCACCCTCTGAACCCCTCAGTCCCAGCCCAGAGCACCCTCCTACACCCCAAACTCCTCATCCCCAGCCTCACCCAAGAGCCTGCACCCGCAGCTGGAGCCCTCACCCCTCAACACACACTCCACCCCCCTGCCCCAGCCCAGAGCCCCCATCCCACACCCTGGACTCCTCATTTCTGGCCCCATTCTGGAGCCCACACCCTCAACCAGAGCCCTCATCCCCTCCTGCACCCCAACCCCAATTTTGTGAGCATTCATGGCCCACCATACAATTTCTATTTTCAGATGTGCCCCGCGGGCCAAAAAGTTTTCCCACTCCGGTTTAAACCAAACTTCATGAACATAAGACTCCTCAAGGAAACTTTATTCTGTATACAAATATTGAAGTTAACATTTTGCTTTTCAGTTTTAAAGTCATATGTGATTTTGGTACTTTAGGATCTATTTTTGTACATTCTTCTCCGTGTGGATCATTCTCTCTCATTCAGATGTTAACTGACCTCATGTGATGGAGTAGGGACTGTCTGTGTGGGGAACGGGAAAGCAGGGGATGTCTGTAGGTGAGGGACAGGTAGTCAGGGTGTAATGTGAGCCGGCAGGGGGGAGGGGGAGCTGCTGGGCGGAGGAGAAGGAAACAAAGGGTTTTGTCTTCGGCCGGAGGAGGAGAGGCAGGACAGTTTGGGTTTGGGCTATGGGGAGGAATTCAGGGGATCCTAGCTGGGATCCAAGCACCCTGAACCCCCAGAAGGACTCAGTGGAGGGGTCCGGACTGTGCCTGCAAGCTCTGCTGTAACCTGTGTTCCTGCTGTCCAATAAACCTTCTGTTTTACTGGCTGGATAAAAGTCACTGTGGGTCCCAGGAAGAGGGGTGCAGGGCCAGACTCCGTGACACCTCACACAAAGCGTAGATGCTGTAAGTGCTAGAGGGTTTGCTATTTTCCTTGTCTATAAAAATCTCTTCCTTTGTGTAATGAAAATGCCAGTTCAATTAACACAAAACTGGAAACTTACTCTTGATTTTTGATTAAGAACTTACCACTTCACCCTAAAGATCATGTTCTAAAGCCATCAGAACAAGGAAGCAAGCACAGGTCTCGTCCATGGTAACTCAGATCAATACACTCCAGGGTTAAACAATTCAGACTCACAGAATGAAGTTTAAACATTCTTTTCAGTAGAAATTAACTATACTCTACAGCATTAACTCCAGAAGTTGGAAACAGAAGAAAATCTGTCAGGTAGTCTAGTACTTTGAAAGGAAGATGGCTTACCTAACTCAATACATGTTATTCCAAGAGACCAAACATCTACTTTGCCATCATACTGCCCTTCATCCATGGCTAAAATTACTTCTGGGGCCATCCTAAAACATAAAATTAAATTCTCAAAAAATTCTACATAATCATTACAATACGTCATAAGCATTTCAATACTCCATAATTGGCCATGTGACAAATTGACTAATTTGAACTATTAAGATGGAAAGAAACATTGCACAGAATATTATGCATATGCCTGGGTCACTTCAGTTTGAATTTGATCCCAACCCGGTGAACTCCAGAATGCAATACAACGGGTAGATCCACACTGGCAAAGCCTGCACAATGCATTCTTGTCTTATACCCAGCTCTTCACATTTCTGAGCATTACAACCCTGCTCCACCCACCTCTCCAATAGTCTATTTAGCTACCCAATACTGGTAATCCAACTACCACATGAACATAAAACCAGCCACACTGAGTCAGACCAATGGTCTATCTAGCCCAGTATACTGATTTCTGACAGTTGCTGGTGCCACATGCGTCCAGGGAGTAACAAAACTAGCCAACTTCGAGTGAAGCTGTATATATACACCACAGATTAGATGTAAAAGATCAAACCATACAAGATGTCTGCAAAGATTTCTGTTCAATCAAACTGGTTTTTTCTATGAAAAAACCCTCTTTAGTAAATTGAACAGCCAGATGCCATGAGAACGTTTGAAGTTTCAAATAATGGTATTGGTTGAATAAAGCATGCACATATTTGCTTCAGGATCATCATTATAGCTACTTACAGTCAGGGTAAATATAATAGCAAAATATATACAATTTATGAAAAGTAAATAAAAGTATTATACACACACATAGGAGAGCACTGAACTGTCCTTTCCTTAAAATCTGAACAGATCAAACTTTTCATAGCACTTAATGTTATATTTGCAATGTACATTTTGATTGTAATAGAAATATACGTCTCAAACGTGGATTTTAGTAAGGCCCAAACAAATTAGACAGCCTACCAAAAAATGTTACTTCCTGAAGCCACAGGTGCGTAAAAACAACAACAACAAAAAAAACCTTTCCTTACCAATATGGTGTCCCCACAAATGAATTGGCAGGAGATGCTATGGAAGCAGATCCAAAGTCAGCAAGCTTCACCTGGCCTGGCTCTGTCAGCAGGATATTTCCTGCCTTGATATCTCTGGTTATGGAATACAAACATTACTATTACATCCCTAAGCAAGAAAAGCATCCATAACACAGCCACAATGGAGCGTGCCATCATTCACAGGTTCAAGTTATAGAACACACTGACCCCTGTATGAGAGTTTCAATAATGAGGGGTCATAGCCTTAATAGTATGCCTGATCTTGGAATCTAGGTTAGTGTCTTGAAAAATAAACTTTAGATTTCAGCGACTTCTAACAGCACCAAGAATTATTTAAACACCATGACTGCAATCCATCAAAACCGTAAGAGATGGCTAGCTCCCCTTTTTAGACATTCTACAGAAAAATTTAATGGTTCCAAAAACTAACTCATTTTATTCCTACCAAAATGTGAGAGGAATCTTTAAAAAAATTATTTAGACTGTTTGACTTCCTTTATTGCCATTTTTCCCTCTGTGTGTATTACATAAAGCTAGTTTTTAAGAGGATTACTTTTCTTTATTGGAAAAAAATACCACGCAACTTTCACACTGACGCTGCACTATGTGCTTAATCAGCCTTGGTGCTCTGTGCGTCAAGGGATGAGCATCACCACTGAATTCTACCATATCAAATGGGAAATGCACAGCAAATTCAAGTCACAACTACAATAAACCAGATATAAAAGATAAGGGGATTTTCCTTGCATTTTAGAATTATTGTGAATTACTAATTCTAGAAATATGGACACTGCAAAAAAAAATGTCTCTACTTACGAACCTTAAATGTCATTTCCATTATTGGGGTGATCAGGATGCAATCAACAAGATAAATTACCTGAAAGTGTGTGACACAGTAACTCTGTAAGTACTTACCTATGGATCATATTGTGAGAATGCAAGTATGCTAGTCCCTGGAGAGCACCATGGGTAATTGCTGCTATTTCCACCTCTTGCAATGGTTTTTTATGAACTTAAGGAAGGAGTACATTTGAAATTCATTATTAAAGAAAACAACGCAGTTTACAAAGTTCAGTGAATACTTTCAAAAATGTAAACACAGACTTAGAAAACTGTAAGTTTTAGTTTTACAAGGCTTATGTCCTGCACGAGAAGCGCACACCCAGTTTAGCAGTTGATAATATACTATATAATCTGGAATCAGATGTAATCCTCTAACTATAACACTGCAGCTACTCATTCTATCAAAAACAGGCCACACTGCTAAATTCACATCTAAATTCTTGTCAGCTTTTCGACCATTTTACCAATAGTATTTGAGATGAACATTTAATTTAACATTAATGAACCGCAACAAAAAAATTACAACAAATCTTTTCTCCCAGAACTCTTCCAGAGGCCAAATGAACTACTCTGTAGCTCATCTCAAACAGTTTGACAGGAAGCAAAGGTAACTAACAAAATGCTTCATTTAGCAAACCCTTGCTACTGGGTGTAGTGACACTGTAGTCAGTGGGACTACTCCGGCACTAAGTATTATGCCTAACAGCAAGGGTTTGCACAATTAAGCTCTGAAGCTGCATAAAAGGAATACAAACAGATGGTTGAAGATTTATTTAAAGATAGTAGGAGAAGACAAATTCTGTGCCTAGGAAAGCTATGCATTACAGAAAAAACCTGCAGATATGTAAAATTTTGAGCTATTGCAATTTTTCATTCCCTGCCCCCAAAATAATTAAATAACTGAACATTGTAGAACAACCCTGATCCATAGTCTGTTGGATTACAAATTTCTCAGTTTCAATGAAAAAAGTCTTTGAGACATACCTTCTAGTAAGTCTGAGGCTGATCCTAAACAATATTCCATAACAAGCTGTGTGGGGAGAAACCAAAATAATGTATTAGAGAATACCTAAAGATAAATACATGGTGACTAGATTTCATTGGCTTGTGACTAGTTGGTGATGCAGCATTCATTCACGTACTATGAATCTTACAACAGGAATTTGCCTTGCGTTCCGGCTGTAACTGCCATCATCTCACGAACCTTCAGAAAAATAAGCCTAGGCCCAAGATAATTTAGGTATTGGAAAAACAGATTTTACAAAACAATCCCAACAGCAATGTTTCCATATTTCTGTTTAAATTCCAGTGAATTTAAATTCCCCTCAAACTTAGTTATACTGTACATCTTTGATAAGGAACAGAGAAGAAAGGGGAATTACATATTGTATATAAGGCAAGGGTAGTGTTCAGCTATGTACCCTTAGAACATAAAAGCAGTAGTAGAATGGTGTGAGGTTTACACTAGAAACTTTTGCCAGTTTAGCAATGTTGAATAAGGGTGTGATTAAAGACATGTGATGCCAGCAAAAGCCCTAGTGTAGATCAGTTATATCAGTATAAAAATGCTTCTGCTGGTATAGATTATTTTGCTCAGGACACTGGTATAAGCTCTCCCAGCAAAAGCTCTGTCAGTATGAACTGCATCTATACTAGGTGGATTTGCTGGTATAGCATCTTAGCCAGACCCGCAAATCTTTCCTGGTGTAGACTAGGCCTAACTGGAGAATACCAGCATCCAAATATGATGATACAATAATCTAATATTATTCCTAACGTTGGGCCCTATTCTAGCACCCTTACTGATGTTGAGCAGTACCTTACTATAGGAACAATTCCCACTGAAATGAACCGAACTGCTCTTTTAGTGAAGAATCACACAGAGTACAAGGAGCAGAATAGTGCCCATAGCAAATTACATACAAAAGAGATAAATAGAGTACATAATTACTTACCAGGAATGCTCAAATTATATTCAATAAGTTTATCATATTATTTACAGCTAATCATTTATTTGTATTTAGATTATTTTGTTATAGTCAGATTTCTCAAACACTTTAAAAATTTTTGTATAGGTCTTATAGTACTATGGATATTGATTTATGAAAAGTATTTACACATTAATAGAATTTAATACACAATTGCTTTGTAATATTGAACTACTCAATTTTATCAATGAACTGTGTGATTTGCAACTTCTTCCTGTATGTAGATAAATATATATTTGCAATGAGCAGTTCAATGAAGAAAGGCTTTTTGACTGTATATGCACACTCTTCTCTATAACGTTTGAACCTAAAAACTGCAGCACTAGTCTAGCGCAGTGGTCTCTAAACATTTTTGTCCGTGACCCCCCCCTTACCTGGTCCGTGCCCCCCTAGGAGCCATAGCTGGGAGCGGGGCCAATGTGGGAGCCAGGGGCCACGGCCAGGAGCAGAGCTGTGGCCGAGGCTGGGGTCTGACTTGAAGCTGGGGCCAGAGTGGAGCTAGGAGCAGAGCAGGACTGGGGAGAACTTCTTCTCCACCCTCCGTGGGGGCCTGTCTGGGGCCCCACTGCACCCCTACAGGGGTGTGCCCCACAGTTGGGGGACTACTGGTATTGTGCATAAGAGCCAGAAAGTGAAATTGATTATTCAGCCTTATATCATCCAAAGGGTGTAAAAATGAAAAGGCAAAATAAACAAATAGCATCGAATGGGTAAAAGTAAACGAGACTGTCCAAATGGGGAGAATTTAAAAAAATCTGTGATAAAACAAGTGATTTTAAATATACAATTTTACAATCTGACTATCCATTTAAAAGAATGAATCAGTTATATACAGAACACAGTCAAAATGTAAAACACGGACCCAAAGAAAATAGCTCACTGGGACATCAGATACACTGTTAGACAGTAAATAAAACTGCCATATTTTTTTCCAGTGCAGTGAAAATTAATGAAATGCATTCTTCCTCTCCTCCCAGCAAGAATCAAGTGGCCAAGTACTTGGTTTTTATTTAACAACCCAGCAATAAAATGAGTTCTGGGTACTAATATCAACATACCCCTTCAGGAAGTGAGGAGGAAGTTTTCAGGGTCTCTGGACTTGCCTTACATGGTTCACAGAATCCACTGAGCCTGGATGCATATTTCTAAGCATCTTGGGGTACCTTTTCCTTATCACTCTGTAGGAGACAGAGATTTCAGGTGCCTTCCCCTTCAGCCAGCTGGAGACATGTGTTTACTTAAATTTGCCCTCAACCAAAACAAGAGAAGTTCAGAGTGGAGAGCGGCTTACCCATGCTGTATGCTCACGCAAATAGCAGCCTTTGTATTCTATACTGTTAGGATGTTTTATTCTTTGTAGGAACTTGACTTCCTTAATAATATCCTGCCATTTCTGTGGAAAAGAAAAAGAATAGGAAGAAACTTTACAAAATTGTTACTTAACAGAAGCGGGGAAGAGAGAAGAAGTGACCTAACCAAGACAAAACAGGGTTTGGAGGCAGGGGGACACCTGCATCCGCCTCAAAATATTTGAAGTTTGGAATTCAAAAAAAAGTTATATTAATACCATGACTTATACCGCCCCACTTTGCAACAAGAAAGTATCACATTTTACAGTTTTATTTATCTAGAGAATAAAAATTTAAAGGAATTATATTTTATGGTAAAGATCTCTCAATTAACGTAATATTTTATACATATGCACGCACAGAACACACCACAACATTTGATATCTGAGCTCTCCTGCAGAGTCCACACTTCATATTCCAAAAATTAAGTTGGCCCTTCTTAGGGCTTGGCTACACTGGAGAGTTGCAGCGCTGGTGGTGGGTTTACAGCGCTGCAACTTACTCACCATCCACACTTGCAAGGCACATACAGCGCTGCATCTCCCTGGCTGCAGCACTGGCTGTACTTCTGCTCTGCTTGGGGTATAACGATCTGGCCACCAATAAGCGCGAGTCGAATTGGGCCTACAGAGGTATTTGGAGATATCCCAGAATGCCTGTTCAGACACTACTTCTGTCGCATTTCAGTTCACCTGCCCTTTAAATGCCCTGGGAATTTTAAAAATCCCCTTCCTGTTTGCTCAGCCAGGTGTGGAGTGCAATCAGTGAATCTTTCCAGGTGACCATGCCTCCACGAGCCAAATGAGCCTCAGCATGGAGCAATGGCGTGTTGCTGGACTCATCAGTGTTTGGGGTGAGGAAGCTGTGCAGTCACAGCTGCGCTCCAGCCGTAGAAATTATGATACCTATGGGCAGATATCAAGGGCCACACTGGAAAGGGGCCATGCCCGGGACGCGGTGCAGTGCAGGGTTAAAGTGAAGGAGCTGCGGAGTGCCTATTGCAAAGCCTGCGAGGGAAACCGCTGCTCCGGCGCTGCCCCCACGACCTGCTGTTTTTACAAAGAACTGGATGCGATACTTGGGAGTGACCCCACTGCCAATCCGACAACCACAATGGACACTTCAGAGAGGGGGGAAGAAACCGAGACTGAGGGTACTGGGGTGGGGGGGAGATACCCCGAAGTCCCAGGAGGCATGCAGCCAGGAGCTCTTCTCAAGCTAGGAGGAAGGTAGGCAGTCACAGCAGCCAGTAGTTGGTGAAGGACAAGTAACCGCTCCGGGTTACCAGTAAGCGGCTTTTATTTTCAGGATGGAAATGTTTTGGGAGAGAAGGGAGGGTTAGGGCTGCATGCATGCATGCCTAGATGTGGAATAGCCCATTGATGTGGTCTATCACGTCGCGGTAATCGGCCTCGGTAACCTCTTCAAAAGTTTCAGCCACAGCGTGGGCAATGCGCTTGCGCAAGTTTATAGGGAGAGCCACTGTGGTCCTTGTCCCAGTCAGGCTAACGCATCCGCGCCACTGTGCTGCAAGGGGTGGGGGGACCATTGCTGCACACAGGCAAGCTGCAGAGGGGCCACGGTGGAATCTGCATTGCTGTAGAAGACCCTCCCGCTCTTCCCAAGTGACCTGCAGCAGCGAGATATCTTCCAGGATTAACTCCTGTGGAAAATGTTGGGAGACTGTTCAGTGTAGATGCCGCCCGCAGCAGTTTGCTTTCCCCAACACACAGAAACCCCTGCACATCTCTGAAGCAATCAGTCCCCCTTACTCACCATTTCGTGGGTCCTGTGGGTCATGTGCGCTCTGTTTGATATGGGAAAAGTATGCTAAAGTGAAGACTGTAAACTCCTTCACTGTGTGGGAATAACTGTCTGGGTGAGATTATAAACAATGCTGCCTCTGTTAACTGTTGCCATTTTTGCCTTTCGAAAAAGTCCTTGACTACTTGACTGCCCGTTATCATCGACTGCTCAGAGGCTACAAAACCTCAGGAAGAAGCCGCAAAAAAGCAAAGAAGACATGCTGAAAGCAGTTATGGATCACTCTGCTAGAGAGAGAGTAAAAAACTGCAGGACTGGAGGGAAAGGGAAAGCAGGATCCACCAGAGAAACGCAGCGGCTAAGAAAAGCACAAAGCAGCTGATAAGCATCCTGGCGCGCCAAGCGGACTCTATCCAGGCACTCGTAGCCATGCAGGAGAGCACTACCACGCTGGCCCCCGCCCCAAAGCTCTTTCCCTTGTGCCCCAGTGTCAGCTCCAAACCCCCTTCCCCAGCATCCAGGTTCTTACCACCACCAGCTGCCCCCAACACCTGTA